>NW_008606123.1:8590-15028 GCF_000691845.1 Merops nubicus | reverse complement strand
AGCGGTTCAGGGATAGCTGCCCTGACTCTCCGCTCTGACTTGCAGTATGACCAAACACTTTATCAAATCAGGACAGATAGCCTGGGATGTGAACTTTCCAATGGAAAGAAAATGCAGGAGGACAGAGTCTCTGCTGAAACAATACTGCAGGAAGAATATTTGACAATGGGCAGAGTATCTTTTTCTCTCTCAGCTTTGTAAGGTATAGCTGTAGGCCATCTCTCTATGACATAGAGACATCATGATCTCAATCACTGAATTTAAAGAAGGGGAGAGAGAAAACCCTCTGATTGGAAAAACGAAATACGAACAAGAGTGATTAACAGTAATGGGATTTTTTTATGTGGTGAAGTAAGAAGCTGGGGCTACCCACAAATCACACCACTTTAAGAAACAAGGGGTTTGTCACGCAGGATCAGACAACTGTTCTAACTTCTGCCTCCAGCTGAGACTGATACCTGATGCTATCAAGGGGACTGGAGGGGGAAAACCCATAATACATTTAAGTCAACTGAATGGAGGGAAACTAAGTTGACTATTACAGCCCAGAGCATGGGGCCAGACTTCCCTTATTTATCTGTGCTACCAGAGTTACATCACCTGAGAGCAGTATGACATTTTTTTGTACATTCAACACTTCCTGTTGAAATCAGGGGAAATGTTGATTTCACATGAACTGCAGTGATCATAAAATTAGTCAGACTTATTAAAAACCCACTCACAACATTGAAAACTCCGTGACCATCTGTTAAAATGTATTCCACAGGCCAACTAGGGAAAACTGAATTTAAAAAAAATCACACACACAAAACCAAACAGCACTACCAACAAAAATCCAGTCCTTACTGAATCCAGTTGGACAACTGAAGTTTTTAAGCTTCCCATGGACACATTTTTTTTTTAACTGGACAAATTTTTACTTGGACTACTAAGGAAAACTCTGCTTCTGGTGAAAGTCATACCATAGAGATGTGGGAGAAACCTCAGTTTTAACCTTCACGCCAAACAATCTTCTCTCTTTTTTCAAGAGATTCTTTTGTGAAAAATGCATAAGTACTCACTAGAATGAATTAGGGGTTCCTCAATCTATTAAATAGTATATATGTTAAAAAAAAAAAAAAAAAGCTAGAAATTAAATTTTATTCTGTTAATGAAAAAAAGCTAAAGATATATGACACATCCTTATGCCACAGATATTTTCACATTGCAATAAGGATAATACTACCATAAACTAATGAGAAAAATCCACTTTTATGCAGGTGGATTTATGAGAAACAAACTTACCTATTTTTCAAAAATATTTTTTTTTGTTTGTACTTCTATGATATTCTTAAATTTTTATGAAAACTTACCATATGTGTAGACATTTCAATTCTAGGAATACAACTGTTATTGTTCTATGACCAAAAGAAGTAACTTTCAAAGACTTAAGGATATGGTGAAAACTCAAAGTTCTAGCTATTCCTGACAGGAACAAAGAATTAAGGCACAGAATAGATATCTTCTGTGAAGGAGAATACCTCAGGTGGGAGAATTAATTTATTGCATCCTAAAAGGAGACTAAAATTTTTGAGTAACATTGTCAGTGCAGTAATTTAAAATATAAACAATTCCACATCAAAACTAACAAAGTTTTCCCAGCTGTATTGTTTTTCCTGTGGGAAATTATATTTTCAGCTCTTGGGACATTATTTTTTCTTTGTACCAAAATTGCTGCTTTTCATACCACCTAAAAATACTGATCTTTACTATCACAGTGCTTCAAGGTAACTGTAGACCATATCACATTTTCTATGATTCCAAAGACTGGTCACTGTCATTTCCCATAACACATAATAATACCTAATTCCTATTAAGACGCATTCTGTATGCAGAGAACTGAGGCATTACAGCAAACATTGTCTGAGAACAAACTTGGATTCCCAGTAAGTGCTGGAAAAGAATTCTACAGTGAGGAACTGCAGTGTCATTTCTAAATCAAAATATTCTGAGCTTAGAAAAAGGGGTTTTATTTTCATTATTTAAAATCAAAGTGAACCAACAAAGCCTTTTTGAAGAAGTGTTAACAATGAGTATGTTTTTATCTTCACCAAGATTTTCTATGAAAAAATAATTTGACAAACTCTTCTTGTACTTGAAACCCACGATAGTTGAGTGTTAGTTTTCCTTCTAGATCTATGTATATTAATACATTAAATTGAAAATTTCTCTGGCAGAAAAAGGTGATAAGAGATAGGTAAGTGAATATACTAAAGTGGTGGAAATAATATTTCATCTGAAGTAAAACTTAAACAGTGTATGAGATCGATAAGTAACAAGACAGAAAGGAATGAGGCTTTTTTTTTCAATTGCAGAAAATGAGCTTTGCAGGTTTCCAAAGGCCAAATTAGCTGTCGAATAAAACTTTCTTTTTTGAAGTGGGAGAGTAGATTATTGCAAGATTGTTATTTCTGCAAATGAGACACTTTGATGCCACCATTTTTACAAAGTGTTGTGGTGGTCATGTAAGAAGTCCTTACTTTACCAGACCTCTCTCTGAGGACACAGTGCTGCAGCCTAAGTGCTTCAATAGCATGAAGAGGGCTCAACTAAGTACATAACGATGTAAAATGTGAGAGAACTTTTTAGGAACAGTCATACTGAACTTCAGCACACAGCTTAAACAATATTGAAAGTAAGACAACAGTTACCAGGAGGGAAAGGGCAAAGTCCACACGTTCAAGAACTCTTCCACAGCTATTATTAGCATAGTTTTGCTGGTTGACAAAGGAAGACTGCAATATGCCCTGCACTCAACAGCACTTTCTGGAACCCTCAAGAAGACAGCTCTGTGCTTTCATGCAATTATTGAGATTTACACCAAATGTGAGGAGAACTTTTATCAAAATGCAGCAGGGATGTAGCCCAGGGACTCTGCAAAGAGACAGTAAGCCTACAAAAGCAACTGAGGGAGATTTTTAGGAGGGCTTGACAGATTGCAGTCTGGTGGCACTACTGTTACTTTCTCAGTGGCAAGCTGGCTTGATCTGATGAACAACAAAGGACTGGAACAGCACAAAAGGAGCACTGAAATATGGCTTAGAACCCATGGAGCTTTGTGAGGTTTTGGTTTTGTTTTTTTTTCAGGGGAAAAAAAAAAGAAAGGAAAAGCATCTACAGACTTAATTAAATGAAACACAAACTCATAGCTCACTCTTGCCTCTTAGGGAGAGTTAGCTAAGATTATCAGCTTAGACTCTACTCCATACTAAACCTTATCAACAGAATGGCTTCCGTTCCAATAAGGTCCATCTACACAAAACTGCTGAAAGTCACGCCATCCATGGTCTGTGCCAGATCACTATCTATTGGAAGGATTTTACAGAGAATATGTAAAAAATGTTAAGCCTGATGCGATTCTAATGAAATCAGATTTTAAAGTGGAATACTTCACATAAGTTGGATGCATCATGCAAGAAATATACAGTATTCCCAGTTATGTAAAATGGGAATAACTATAAGACCATCTCCATATGCATCTTATTTGAAGAGTCAAGTCCTGCCCCCAGACAAAGAAACCAAGGTTCTGTCATTAAATTCTGACTGTGAACATAAACCCTTTAGGTCTTACAGTCAACCTCTATGTTTTAACAGATATAAATTCACACTATCTGCTAGTTAGAAATCACCTTCTCTCCTGTATAGATTTACTATCTGATGGTGATCAACTTTATATAAATGAAAACCAATGACCTAGATGCAGGAGAGCTTTACCAGTTTAATGTTTCCTCAGGCTACTTTCAATAACTACTGAAGTTGGAAACAGATAGAAAACAAGAAATACAAGATAGAGAAACTGATTAAATAGGGCAATATGTTTGTGTTTAAGCAGGCTTAGCAACCTCCTAGGAATAACTAAGTAGATTCTCCCTTTGGGAAAAGTGGAGATCACAGCCAATTCATGACTAGAGCCACAGGAGAAGGAGCTGAAATATCAAACATAAAAGCACTGATAAAGTTTTAAAGGGCCATAAAAACATCAAGATATTAGGGTGCTAACAGCATTATTAGTAATCAGCAACTTAAAAATTGATGATCAAGGCAATCTACAAAACAAAATTCCATGCAACATAGACTTAAAAGTCTTTAGGTATGTGAATGGAACATTTCTAAATACAAGCTAGATTCAGTCACAGTGCTTATATTAACTAAAAAACAAAACAAAACAAAACAAAACAAAAACCCACTCAAAAAAACCCACAAAAACCCTGTAACTGGAAGGCCTTAAACTTGCAGCTCATAGCCACTGCCTTATATGCATATTTGTCTTGGAAAAATATTGTATATATCCATTGAGAGAAGAGTATTCCCTCTGATGTGCATAAAGTAGAACAGACTGGGAGGTGTGTCAGAATGAATAAGAAGGTACACCGGTAGTCACAGAACAAATTCAGATGGTGCTGCTGGCCTTGGATTTCTAAAAATGTAAAAGAAGGATCAGTGGAATAAAATATTAATACCCCAAATAATTTCCCAGTCATCAAATCAAATTCAGAAAACAGAATCTCTTACACAAAATAATCATACCAGCAGCAATAATAAAATAATTAGACAAGCTCTGACAGATCCTGGAAGATTCTCTGCTCCTCTTTGGTTATGACTCTGGTCAGTCAAATATAGAGAGAACTCAGCAGAAATATAGACATAAAACAAAACAAAAAACTCCATTCTGAAATTGACCTTCTCAAAAATGGAAAAACGGTTCTAAAGATTATGTTGAACTGTTTGCATAATGCTAAATGTGATTTTCAGGGGTTTTTAACTTGAATTTTAGATAAAGTTGTTGATCTATCTTCCTTTTCACATAATTAAAGTTTTGTTTTCAGTAAGAATTTTGACAGCTATTTCAATAAAAATGTTGCTGTAAAATGTCATGACAGATTCCACATGAATTTTGGAAAAGATGGGAATTTTGTATGTAAATATATTCATTTTTGAAAAAGGTTTAGACTGATCATTTTGCAATAAGCACATGTAGTTTTTTACTGTTTTTATTTTATTGGAAGAACTTCAGACTGTTGAAAATTTGGATCTGTATTTGCATTTTTGAAATTCCAGACAGCTGTCAGTTTTCATATAAAAAACCCTGCACCTCCTCTACTGAGAATTTAACTATTTTAGAGTATTGTAAAAGAATAAAAACATGAAAAAGTTTTGCTAAGACACACTATACTTTTTCCTTGTTTATGCCATATTATAAGTATAAATTTTCCAAATTTTGTTGCTTTTGTGCTTTTTGGTTAAAACCTTGACATCATTGAAACAGCTAAAAATTCTGAGGAAGTAAATAGGAACTTTGCTTCAATGACCTGAAGAATAAAATTTTTATGATGTTACTGAAGGAAAAAAAGAAATCCAAACCAGCTTATCATGAAGTTAAAAAGAAAAATCAACTTTTGATTTCTAACTCTTTTCTACACTTACAGGAAAACACAAAACAATGAAAAAATTGAAATAAAGTGTAAAATTCAATTAATGGAATTAAGACAAAATGCCATTCTGCACTGGCATACAGTCAGACACATAAGAAAGGGGTTGTTTCTAAGATGTATTCAAATCTATGTTAGAGTGGTTACTTGAGAAAGTAATTCTCTGTTACAATACTGATTCTTTAGTTAGTCTGTCACATTGCATAACCATTGGTAGCACTGCCCAACTAACACAGCGTACCCTGACTCAGGGCACACATCTTGTATACACAGACCAAACAAAAATATGGTTGCACAGCAATAGAGAAATAAGCCCTTTTTTTTTTCCTCCTACAACTTTATTAATTAGTAACTGAATTTCCAGCAAAGCTATACAAAATACACACTGAGCAACACAGAGCTGGGCTTTCGTTCCCTACTTTTTTTTTATTATTATTTCAAAAAAGTGATATTGTAGTTCTGTTTCTTAAAGAATTTCACTTTTATTTATTTATTTTAATTACTGTGGAAAAGGGAAAGAAAAACATTTTCCAAATCCCCAGCTTAGTATGGAAATGAAAGTGAGCTTCCTGACCAGCTCCTACCTCTACTCAGATGTGGTAGGTCTCCCAGGCCAACCACAAAGAGGTCTTTCCCTCACACACTGCAGCTTCCTCTCCTTCCCTCTGCCAAGTCTGTCACCTGGTTTTGCCTGTTCAGCATTAATTGGTGTGACAGACGAAGGGCAATGCAAGCTCCACATACCAATGTAACAGACGTACACACCTCTCATTAAACCCACTTCTGCCATCTTCCAGCATTGTGTGCTATGGGCCTCTGAAACACTTCTGAAGGGCTTTATCTTACCATCATTTGCAGGGCAGTACTTTCCTATGTACATCAAAGAGTCCAAATAATGGAGAAACGTTGTGTGCAGATAATTTGCCAAAGGGAAAATGGAAAGACAGATAAGAAGCAGATCAACCATCTC
>NW_008606123.1:0-8559 GCF_000691845.1 Merops nubicus | reverse complement strand
TAGGGAAGACAGTTCTTTACACATGAATGTCATATTTAAGGTACCCTAACAAACTGAAGTCCCTGACCTAGTAAAGATTGAAGCACATATGTAGCTTGAGCAATACATGAGCAATCCTTTTAACAGAAACCTGTTAACATTCAACAAATGAAGCTCTTGCAGAGCACTCCACCAGCGATATATTCAAATCAAACTGAGAATTCTGAAAAAGGAAACAGCTGAGATATGAATATTTAAAACTCTGCTGCAGCAGTGGACATGTGTAATAACTTTTCAAAGAGATTTTCAGATGATTTTTTGTTTAATACTGTACACACAGCACTTGTCCTAAATACATATTTACATGATGGACTGAAAAAGCTCTTTCAGAAACTGTTCTGGTCTTCTGGGTAAATAATATTCCTTTTAAAAAATTATGAATACATCTTTAACTGATAAACCAGAATGGCTCTATTAGGCATATCATAAACAATTTTTTTAAAACTGTCTAGTGAATATGTTAACTGCAGCACAGAAAAAGGATCTAGATTATTTAACCTTCTGTAATTTATATTTCAATTGCAGTTCTTTGCAACTTTAAGCCCCATTCCCAAAGAAAACTAAAAATTTGTCCTCCCTCCCCTTTTATCTATACTGTTCAGCATGAAATTTAGTAGAACTAACTGTGAAGGACAAGGATTTTTCTGTGAACTGTGTTGTTGAAGCACTGTATTCCATACCATATATCAATCATTTTTGGCTCCTAGACATATGATGTTTAAAACACCTGTGATCTAAATTTTTCTGTCAAGGATACAGGTGCTCTGGAGAGTTAGAAAAAGAGGTTGGAATAGTCTTCTGTCTCCAAATAGAAAAGACGAAATGCCAACTGATCCCAAAGAATCTAGTTAAGAACTGAACTCATCTATATGAAGCTCCAGAACTTAATGCCAGCATGAGAAATACCACCAATCTTAATAACATGAAATAGAAGATATGGAAAAGGAAAAAGAAAGTTCTCCTCCATAGGATAAATTTCTGAAAAGGATCCAAGTCAGATGTTCTTATGCTTCAGATTTTTAACAGCATTATTTTTAACAGAGCACCAATTCCATTTAGATATCCACAGGAAAGCAAATATTTGCAACATGCTGCTCGATCACATGTTCCCATAATGATATTTCATAGTCCTATTTTCAAAAGCACGCAACTTTCAAAGTGTGTTTTGGAAATCTGGCCTCAGCTGTGAGCAATGACCTCTCCTGAAAATCTGTAGAAATTATATAGAACATTGCATTTAGTTGCAGGAGTCTTAATTATGATAAACATATTGACAGTTTAGGGAGGGTTCAGAGAACCCTAGACTATAACTTTCAAAATAGATGATAATTTGGTGTTGTTTGGTGGCCTGAGTGGAAGTTTCTTTTGAAATAACTAAAGTTTCTCTGATGTGGTTAATATAAATTCTTGGAGAAAATCAGAAATAGAACAAATTTTGGATCAAACGTGTGTCATGTGCCAGGTAGCATACCACCCACTAGAATCTGTACTGAGTCATAACAGAGACACACACCAGCTGGAATTTAGAAAAAAAAGTGAAAACACTGAGAAACTAAACCAAGAAGTCAATACACTGGAGGAATTAACATGTGAGAAAAGTGTCCATGCAAAAAAAAATACAGATAGTGAGCTAGAAAATTGAGTGGTGAATATTTCACTGAAGTTCTTAAAACCAAATCAGAGCACACTTTTCAGAGACTGTCATGTTGTTAAGACACATCGTATCAGTATTTTTAAAAAGTGGTGGGACTTTTGGTAGAAAAATCAAAAGCATACATGGGGCAGGCTCTGGAGGACCATGTGACACTCAGTTCTAGTCAATGTAGTTCAAAGATGCAGGAATGAGGTTTTTACAGAGGTATGACATAAAGGACTATGTTCATTGCCTGCTTACAACATTATTTTGTCAGGTCATAAAGAAAGAACCCAGATATTTACAACATTCTCTTATTTCTTTATATTTCATTCCAGATTATACAATACTGTTGCTCTTACTACTTCATGTTGAACGTTACCATTCAGTCTGGTCATATGAATGCCAGAAGATACATGATTGAAGGACAGTTATCCAAATATCTTCCAAATAACACATTATCAAGTGTTTAGATTTTTAAAATATTAAGAATAAAAATCCACGTGAAAAAAAGTGTTGAGCCATATTTAAGCCTCATTCCATTACTTAAAATATTATAATGTATCATTGCTGCCCTAATCTCAAAGGAAATACCAGTTCCTCACCACAAGTAGTATTCTAGAACAACGAGAATTAAGAATAGCAAATTGTGAGCCATAAGGTCATGCAGGTCACCAGCATCCTGGCTCAGCTGAAGTGGTAAGCATGTGATTTTGCATACCTGTGTGTTGACATGCCCTTGTACAGACAGCTATTTATTAGTTCACAATCACTACTAGCCTTGACTGATAGCTGGAGAAGGTAAGGCAGGTTGGTGAAGTAAGGTGATCTGAGCTGCAGAGGGAGAGGTATTATCCCTGTGCTAGTTCCCTTGCCCCTCTCCATCTATCTCACACCACAGAGCTTACGGTGTCTCATGAGCATGGTGCATGGTCAGCTATGCCAGATGCCATGGAAGGAAAGTCTATATCTGAACGTGTGGGGAGCCACAATACTTGTGAACACACAAACTGTAAACAGACCTTTGAAAAGCCTTAACATCCTTGGGACCCCAAAGATGTCTTTGAGCCACAGGAATCAGAGACAATCCTTCTCCTTGAGAATCCCATTTCCCTCACTGCCTCTCGCCTCACTTTGCAAAGAGAAGGGCTAAAACTGCACATTTTGAGAAGGAAAGGAAGTGTCTGATTTCTGCTTCTAATCCTTGAAGCAGAGTGGTTTCCAGAGGTGGCCTTCAAAAGGGCAATGCCCAAGATCTTACATATCAGCCTCTCAGGCACTAGTCCTGCCACAAGCATGGTACAATGACCCTGCAGCAGAGGGGTGCTCAGAAGCATTACTGAGGTCCTATAAAGAAGCTGAAGTTGTGTTCAGAGCACTCACAGCAGTGTGGTTGCATCAGCTTTACTGATACTCACTGAAAAAATATTGATCAGACTTTTAACAGTGAGTTTGTGCTGGAGGACTGTAGCATCAGCCCTTTTGAAAGAATGGCACCTTTTGGAGCTAGATCCAGAGAATGTAAAGGTGGGTGATGCTGGGCAGGACAAATTATATGAGAAACTAAAGAGATCAAACAAAATAGACTGATCAGAACATTCTGGGGTGTTTTGACAGTGTGTTATTATTCAGCTCTTCCTCTCCTGCCTTGACTAATTCTCTGATCAATATAAATAAATTTTCCTCAGCAAAGAATTGTCCAAACCTGTGGAACCAGCCGCTGCAGGAGGTCATTGAGTCAGATACTGTAGTTAGATTTTAAAAAAAGGCTGAGTACATTTTATGGCCAAACAACATCTGTACAGTCATCCAAGCTAAGATAATGGTCATGAAATTTCATGCTTGAATGTGTAAAATGATTGCTACATCACTCAGAAAGGATTTTTTTCCCCCTCAGGTAGAGGATTACACAACTGAGAAGATGCATTGTAAAGAGGTTTCTAAGCTGTTTCTTTTTTTTTTTTTTTTTTTTTTTTTTTTTTTTTAACTTTTCTCCAAAGAGTGAAAGATCAGCTTATGAACCTCACAGAATAATCACTTTGCCTTCTACTTCTTCCCTTCTTAAATATAATGAAGTTCTCAAATGAGATGTTTCTTTTCAGAGACTCCAAGTTTCTTTCATTTTCTCCACACTTAACTAATCTCACATGCAGGTAAAATAACTGAAGCAAATCTTAGCAGCTGCCAAGGTTACTAATCCACCCTCCTGACCCCAACAGGTGAGAGACTGTGGAGTTTGTGTGCAAGTGCAGAGAGGCCTGTGCCTGGTATTTGGTGCAACATCTGGCTGCATTTCTCATGCAACTTGCATTTACTGTACATCTGGCTTCACTTAATTAGAAAACAAAACAAACAGCAACAAAAAGATTGATCTTCCTTCAGTAGTAAGCAACCTAATGATAATTTTGACCATTCTTTCCTGTTATCATCAGTTCAGTTTCATTTCCAGCATTTAATCAAAGAATGAATTAAGCAGGGACAGAATATGTTTCTAGCTAAAGAGTTTTGTGATATCCTGCAACAGATTTAATTCTCAGTATGTAGGGGAGGAAACTGTGGGGTGGAACAACTGCTGAAACACTTAAAACCTCATTACCATATATCTCCACTTCCCCCTGAGAGCCCCCAGCCTGTCCATTATTGTCCTGCCTCTATTTTCTGTAGGACTTTGAAAAGAAAAGGTTCAAAGAGCAAGACTTTCATGCTCCCCTTTCCATGTCAAACACTTTCAACTCCTGATTTCAAAGTGCCACTAGCTCGCTGTTCAAAGGCCTGTGGACACGTAGGGGGTGAGATAGGAGTAAAAGGTTGCACTACAAAGCCTGCTGCAGTCAGAGCAATACCCAGTTTGGAGACACAAATGGTAATATAAACTCAAGTATCTATCAATAAAACTGCCAATATATGAAAGAAGGGTTGGAAAAATTCTAAATGGCCTTTTTCTGCCTCCTCTCCCACGCTGGCATTGTGCTGTCATTGGTTTGGATAAAAGCCTAATTGATATTTTGAAGTGCAGCTTTTCCCTCTGTTGCAGTTATGACCAGGGGACCGCAGAAGCGGGAGAGAAACCCAAACACCAAATAAGTTAGCTAAGAATACCTAAAGAAGTTCCTACCAACATCTGAAAAACCTGCCTTGCTCTCGTTGAGTATTCATCTACCTCCCCTTCTCTTGCTGTATCCTTTTCATCTGCCTGCCCACAAGATTTGGAACACCATTAATTGGTCCACAGGGAGGCTGACAGGCCTGTGCTTTTATGACTCGATTCTCTGTATTGTACACATGTGGGCATCTCTCAGGAGATAAACAAAGGGAAAATGTGCTGAAAAGGGGGGCAGGATTTGTATAATACTAAACGCAGAACAAACCACCTCCCCAATTTACTGCTAATATCCTAAATTGCATGAATAAATCCACCTCCCTCCCCATCTACCCTCTATCCCCACATCTGCTTCTCTTAATCTGCTTTTCCTGATAGCTACAGGCTTGCCTTCTGAGGAATTCCACCTCCCATTTGAAATCAAAAAGCCTAACTCTTTTTTTTGCCCCCCCTTTTCCCTCCCCCTTGCCAACAAAAGAGTGAGGTGGTCTTATGGGAAGATAAAAAGAATAGTTGATCATAAGAACTAACCTGAAGCCAACACCTTGGTCTTTCGTCCCTTCAGCAGTTTCTAAACCCTAAGCACCTGCAGCTAATTCTTATGGCTTCCAGCCTTGGTCTTGGATTTGCTGAGAGTAAGAGACTTTCTGTCACAGCTTTCATTGCTTAGGAAAAATGAGCCTAACACACTCAGAGATGCAATGGTGCACAAGCACACAAGTGTGTGTTGGTGGAGAAAGCAGTCTGTTATACAGACAGAACCAGAATTTTAAAAAGTGTGTGCTAGCAGCCTTTACTGCTAACTGGCAAAATGCAAGAATTGCCACCAAGATTTTTTATTTGCCAAAGATACAGGTGTGGAACGTTGTTTCCTCAGAGCTGGATATTTGCAAAGGAATTCTGGACCAAGTCCTCCTGGCTTTACTTGCATTATATCTGATAGAAAGACAAGTATGTATCTTGCTCTCAGATCAAAAGAGTGTTGTGAATTTATGAATCAGATTCACAACTGGGAGGTAGGCGCATGAGTGCTTTTCTGCAGACCTCAGCACATCCTAAAAATCTGTTCCTTAGTGCCTATGCTTGGAAGCTACAACAATGTAGACAGAGAAGGAATTGAGAATCAAAATCCAGAATTTTCATTCCATCTTATTCTTCCTCTTTCTCCCTCAGCTTGCCTATATCCTGTAGTTAGGTAAATCTGCCAGACATAGAAGCACATTTGAAACCACTGGCAGAGGAGGACACTAAAACTATATTTTTCATGGCTGGGATGAGTGCTCTGACTCCTAAATGCATGTTTAAAATCTGACACCTTGATGAACACTCTGATTTTCAAAGATAGAAGTGATTGTTTTGAAGAAAAGGGCCTAGGTAACCACAGTACTGCATATTACTAAGAAAGGTATTTAAGAGAAAAGTGGAATTTATTGCACTCTCATCCTGAGCTTTCTTTTTTGTTATATGGAGCTCCTTGCTCAACATGAAAATTTTTGTGAAATGTTGCTCCAAGGAAACGAACTTTCCTTTCATGCAGTGACTATGTGTATGCTGCGAATGCATTTTGGAGGTTTGACCCTTAACTTGAAGCTGATGGAGGCAGAGTGCATTATAATGACATAAATCAAGTTTTGATGCTAAGACTTTAGAGCTTAGAACCTGCAGGACTTCTTGAAGACTTCGGCTATATGAAGAGTTTACCTACATCTCTGACTCAGTTTAGACATTTGAAAAATAGTAAAGCAGTTGCCAGTAATAAGCAATTCTTTAAAATTCTTAGGGAAAAATAAAAATCCCATTTGCAGCTTAATTAATTTTTTTAAAAATCCACTAGAATGGTTTTACTCTTAAGCTTTGAATATATACTTAGCATCAGGGTACTACACCCTGTTTTACACTGTTTCAAGGAGAATAGTATATACATGGCACAGGGCAATTTTTTAATTTTTTTTTTTTTTTTTTCTCAGAAGACAGTCTGCAAAAACAAGTTTCTGCAAGGAAACTGGAGGATAGTCCACAGCAAACGCTTTACATATGTCAGTTCTTGTTCTACCAACCTCTTACCGAAACACGGTAATTTCTACCTGGCTTTCATATCATACTCTACAGCAGGATTCAGGAATTTCAGTGTAGGTTGTAAAATCTGCTTAAGAGCCTGTGTAATTTACCTCATGTTGATTACCCCATGAGGAACAGCTAGTAACACATGAGTTAATTAATCTGTAGCTTCCTTGCTTGTTTGTTCTAATATGATGTGGTGGCTGTATCTTTGAAAATCTTGAGATGCACTTTTTTTATTCCTTTCCAGTGACGTTGCAGACCTGGCAGAAACAGGTATTTAAACAACAGGCTGAGGTCTGATTTGATCCAGCATCTAAAGACATCTGTAGTAGGAAAACGTCCTTGGACAGAATTACAGACTGCAAAGCAGCTTCTGCTCTCAGCCTGAGAAGACCCTAGAGCCAGGTAGGACAGATTTCAGTATGGCTGGAGGAGAGCTCAGAAAGGCAGCAAGCTGCAAGATTTTGGTTGTTCTCACCATACTGGCTTGAAAACTAAATCACAGTGTGAAAGGCCCCATGTGTTAATACAGTTACATGAAATACTGTCACTATTAATTTCCTCTAGTTTCCTTGGAAATGAGCTAAACAACCACTAGTACACAAGACTTCTATAAAACAAAAGCCACAATTTAAAGCAACCTAGCCCTGACAGAACTCCTGCTATGTATAATGATACAAGTACTGTCCAGGCACTGCCAGCCATGAGCCACTACTGCAAGGAGCAGTGCTCCTCTCTACTGCTGTGGGGAGCAAATCACTGCCATTGAAATGGTCACAGACTGCTGGAATTATTTGCAGATCCAGACCTCCATGTAGCACCCATCAGATGCATGAGACAATTTCACCTCCATCCTGGAAAGGTTGTGGAACAGTTCATTCTGGAGGTCATCTATAAGCATGTGGAGGAAAAGAAACTTATCAGGAGTACTCATCATGGGTTCATGCAGGGAGAAACCATGCTTAACCAATCTGCAAGCCTTCTGTGATGGTGTGACTATCTGGGTTGATGAGGTAAGCACATGAATGTTGTCTACCTCAACTTCAGCAAGGCTTTTGACACTGTACCCTGTAACATTTTCATAGGTAAGCTTAGGAATTGTTGGTTAGGTGAGTGAACAGTGAGGTGGACTGAGAATGGATGAATGACAGAGCTCAGAGGGCTGGGATCAATGGTGCAGAGTCTAGTTGGAGGCTTGTAGCTAGTGGTGTTCCCCAGGGGCCAGTCCTGTTCATCAACGAGCTGGATGAGGGGATGGATGGAGTGTACCCTCAGCATGTGTGTTGATGATACAAAACTGGGAGGAGTGGCTGACACACTAGAAGGCTGTGCTGCCATTCAGCAAGTCTTGGACAGGCTGGAGAATTAGGCAGAGAGGAATCTAATGAAGTCCAACAAGGGCAAGTGTGGAGTTCTCCACTTGGTAAGGAAAAACACCTTGCACAGGTTAAGGGTTGACCTAGAAAGCAGCTCTGCAGAGAAGGACCTGGGAGTCCTGATGGACAACAGGTAAACCATGAGCCAGCAGTGTGCTCTTGTGGCCAAGAAGGCCAATGGTATCCTTGGGTACACTGAATGTGACCTGCAAGTCAACAGCAGTTCTCCTCCCTCTCTACTCTGCCCCAGTGAGGCCACATGTGGAGCACTGTGTCCAGCTCTGGGCTCCCTAGTTCAAGAGAGGCAGGCAGCTGCTGGGGGAAGTCTAACAGAGGGCTACAAAGATGAT
>NW_008606122.1:15185-83776 GCF_000691845.1 Merops nubicus | reverse complement strand
TGTAGTGCTTAAAGCTTCAGTTTCTCATTGCAGCAACTTAAGGATAACTTTCCAAAGAACACCAATCAAAGGGATACATTATCTGTAACAAAACATAAGCCTACATTGCAAATTCATTTGTATGGTTAAGGAAAAGAAATTATGCCTTTTAGCTTTTGAAGTGGTTAACTGAATTGATTTATGGCTTATTTGCATAAGTTTTCTTCTCCTGGTATCTTTTACTTAGATGTGGATTTAACAGAAAACCTGTTGGCCAGTCGGGTTTTTACTTATATAAAGTGTTACAAAAAATTACAATGGGAGAGTAAGTTTGAGGGGGGAGGAAATTAACAGGAAAACACATTCCAATTTTAATATAAAATTCTCCCTTGGGAGAATACAACATTATCTTTTCTTACGTGTGACTTCAAGTTAGAAGATAGATAAATACTAACTGAAAACTTGCCTGAATAAAAAGTGCTTAGGTTAAAGAACAAATTCCAAAGTTTTGAGTGGTTTTGCTGGAAGCAAAGTATCTCATAGGAAGTGATATAGGAAGGCAGGACAGCATAGGTGTGCATTTGTGTGTCTCACTGGTAACAGCTGCATGTGCACAACAGGAGCTGGGAGTTGCCTTCCTGGTGGCTCCTGGAGTGACATCTGTTTGCTTGCCTTAGCAGCCTGTACTTCGTTCTGATGTTCTTTATTCTTTTAGTGGAGGTCTGATTTTTTGAAACTGTGTGCACAGTTACGAGTGTAGAACTGGCTCCACACAGAGACTGAGGTGTGATGGTGTTCAGTGTTGCCACACCCAGCTTACAGGCAACTAACTACTCCCAGAATTTTTGGGGAAGCTGTTTACTGGAGGAACAAGAATTTTCTCTGGCTAGGCATTTGTCTGAGCTTGTAGTGTAGCTCGTATGCACTCATATTTTCTAGCTAGAAATTAGTAATGTACTGCTAAATTAAAAGGCTGAAATTCAAGGTATTTTGCTGAGAAACATGCAGACATAATAACTAATATATGCCCCAGAAAACATTCTAAATATGAGCTTATCAAGTGGAAATCGTGGAAGAGACTAAGCCACATTCATGGTGATTGGGTCGGTTCTCAGCCTTAGTAGATGGCACAAGTGATGAAAGGAGAGGAAAAGAACAGTGAGCTAGGGAAAAACCCAAATCAATTCTTAGTAATAAAAACTTTTTTTTTTCTTTTTTGAGTGGTTTTCTCTGAATCCTGGTGGGAATAGTGAGATATCCAACAACCTAGAAGTTTACTGATACGACAGTTTGTCAGGCTTTTCCCGTTGACTTCCTTGGAAAAAATGTGGTCTTTGGCCAGCAAAAGCTAGATCAATACAGAAAGATTTAGTAGATTGCTTATGATTTTAAGAAGTCAAACTTAGGGAAATTTTTCAAGAGAAGTGAGGAAAACATGTTGTTCCACTAAGCTGTACTGACAAGTGTTTTTTTTAATATGAAGTTCTGCTTTAGAGAACATGGTCTAGTAAATGAAAATACAACAATATATTTAAAAAAAAAAAGGCACAAATGTAGCCATTTTTAAATGGCACAAATACTCTTCTGTCTCTATATGTATGGATCCTGAAGAACGTATGATGACTGTGTTGTCTCAAACATAAGTTCTTTAGAGTAAGTCATAAATAATTCAGAGTAAATCAAGCTTCAGTATTTGATTACCAAACCCATTTATTCTGGTGTAATTAATTCTTAGTTTTCATGTACAGTTTTAGGTTGATTCTGAGTACTGTTTCTGAAATGGCCAGGGGGTATCTGTTTGTCATGTTTACAAGGGGAGGTGGCATACTGGGGCTCTTTATGTAACACAGGATTTAATCGGCATACACATGCAGTATGTGCTTGCTCCCTTTTGTTTATTATGAAAACCTTGCAGTCTTAATTTACAGTTTGAACCTTTATAAAATTGTAATCCACAAGGCAGAAATAAAACAAATGTTGTCCTAGAGGATTTTTTTTTTTGTTATACGAGGAAAAAGAAAAAGCTTGAAAGCTGCTCTATCACTCCCCTCCTCAGCTGGACAGGGGAGAGAAAATATGAAACAAAAGGCTCATGGGTGTAGATAAGGACAGGGAGACATCACTCACCAATTACTGTCATGGGCAAAACAGACTCAGCTTGGGGAAGATTAATTTATTGCTAATCAGATCAGAGTAGGATAATGAGAAATAAATGGAGATCTTAAAACTACCTTCCTCTGACCCTTCCCTTCTTCCAAGGCTCAACTTCACTCCCCATTTTCTCTGCTTGCTCCCCACCAGCTGCACAGGGAGGCAGGGAATGGGGATGGTGGTCAGTTCTTCACATGCTGTCTCTGCCACACCTTCCCCTCGAGGGAGGACTCCTCACAGTCTTCTGCAGCTCTAGTGTGGGGTCCCTCCTCAGGAGACAGTCCTCCAAACTTCTCTGATGTGAGTCTTTCCCGTGGGCTGCAGTTCTTCATGAACTGCTCCAGCGTGGGCTCTTCTCTCCATGGAACCACCCCTGTACCCCTCTGCTACCAAAACCTTGCCATGCAAATGTGATACAAGAATTCATGGATCTAACATCGCACTTGAAACAGTAATTCAGATGAGTGGTGGTAGGAGGAACCAACTCCCCTCCCCCTCCATTTTCGTAGGAGATTTGTTGAAATTAACCCAGAGAGGGACTGTTACCTAATGCTGTGTTTGCCATTCTCATTGTAGTTTTTGTCTTTGTCTGTTCCTTGCCAACTCCAGGGTTCCGCTGCTCTTCTGTGTCCCCAGCTGGCAGCATCACCCTGCACTCCAAAAAAATGCAACCAGCATAGTCTAGGCCTTATAGTAGAAGTCACTGCTAATGTTGGGACATTTTACTGGTCATGCATACCGGAGGAAAATTCTTAAGAATTTGGTCTGTTAAATATCATGGTTTTGAAAAGACTTTTGTATCTCAAAAGGATAAAATGTGCAAGGAGGAAAACAAATTACTTTCCTAATGTCTGTATTCTGGGATCATCTATATTTAATACTTAGAAGGAAGTATGACTTCTAGTTTTGCATGCAACTTTACATTTTTGATTTAGAAATAAAACAGTAATCTTGGTAGAACAATGTTTGGTGTTTTTATTAATGAACATTTGTTCCTCTTCCTTTTACTTTGAAAGAAATGGCTGCAAGCAAATGACCTTCAGAAAGAAGTATACCAGCATCTGGCCTATTATGTACCGAAAATTTACTGCAGGGGTCCTAACCCTGCCCCACAAAGAGAAGACATGCTGGCACAACACGTTCTGCTGGGACCAATGGAATGGTATCTCTGTGGTGAAGATCCTGCATTTGGTTTTCCAAAGCTTGAGCAAGCAAACAAACCTTCCCATCTCTGTGGCCGTGTTTTTAAAGTGGGAGAGCCTACATATTCTTGCAGGTAGTTCAACTTAGCATTGTGGAATATTTATGATTTGTGAAGTTGCAGAACATTTTCTGATAAGAATATATTGTCCTAATGAAGTTAATGCCCCAAATGTATTTTTAAAGTAACATTGCAGTGTTTCGTGACTGATGGGACCAGGGAAAAAAATAACACTATGGATCTGTAAATGGAAATATATTAATTAGTATATTGTTGTTAGTAAAGTGTTTTCTGTCCAAAAGAAATGCAAGATAAAGAAAGTGGTAGGAGTGAACCATGGGTGTGATTTAAGGGCTTTAATCAGAAGCAAGCAGGCAGGTGTGTGTGTATGCAATTCATGTGTTTAATATCAGCTCTTAGTGTGTTGATCCTGGATTTTAGACCTCTTTCCATGACCTGTTAAACCAATCTATTGGATGCTAAAACAGGTGTACCAGCTTCTTGTTTCTTCTCTCTCTCTCTCAAACTATCACTTTGCTTGAAAGAGGACAGGAAGTTACTAATTACAGGTATTCTAAAATTTTCAGTTTTAAGCGAGTGCATTACTAACTGTATATTCATTATCTTATAATCTTCTCTTTCCTGAACCATCTTCAAGTTTAGTTTGTACACTCTCTGTCAGAGATTCTTCTTGATTGTTACGGTTTCTACCACTGTCGTGGACACCTGAACTCTTGGTGAGGTGTGTTTCAAGGGGTTATTTTTCTGAGTTTCCATCCTGTTCATGTACAAAGAGAGATTTTTCCTGAACCATCTTCAAGTTTAGTTTGTACACTCTCTGTCAGAGATTCTTCTTGATTGTTACAGTTTCTACCACTCTCGTGGGCACCTGAACGCTTGGTGAGGTGATGGGGAAAGGGAGTCTTGTTTCAAGGGGTTATTTTTCCGAGTTTCCATCCTGTTCATGTAAAAAGAGAGAATGATTGTAGAATGATTGTACTCTCTAGTGTTCTCCTCTTCTGGAAACAATGATACCTTATTTGCCTTACTGAAGTTTTGATTCAGGTTGGACTTGAGATACTTAACTCTGTCAGCTGCCTCTTCTGCATTTCTGTTTCAACAGTCAGTTCGTATAGGTAGTTTTGGAAACATTTTGTGACCTCTTATCTTGTGATGGATGAGATTAAACGGGTGGGTCCTTTAAATACTTCCAACCACTAAGAAAACTCTATCTCCTCTCAGGTGTTCTTAGGTTCTTTCTTCACACTTATGAAAAAGTGGAGGCCTAGGTAGGGATGCTGAAGGCTGTCAGAGGCTATGAAAAGAATTCCAGTTTCCTTAGTAGCTTTTAATGGTATCTGATCCCAAAGAACTAAAAAAAACAAACTTCAGAACTAGTGTTTTTAGTTAAAGTCAAATTGCAGTGCAGCCTAGAAGTAACATCATGATGATGATTATCAACTGCTCTTCATACAGACTAAGGAAAACTGTGTGAGTTCCGTTAATTTCTTCTAAGCACTTGCTCTTTCAAGATAAACATCTCAGTTACTGTCAGGTATGATGAAAACATAGGATGGTGCAATCCCCGGGTGTAGAATTGACAGAATGAGTGAATATACTGTTAATACTGAAGATCTTTGTTTCAGTAGAAAAATGATTTAAATACAGCAATATAATCATGATATCATTCAGCTTAGGATGTCTTAGTAGACCATCTTGTCCTATCTTCAACTCAAGCCAGGGTCTGCAGTGAATACAGAAGGTTTTTGTTATTGCTGCTACCAAGATGGAGTCTGATCTTTTGATTATGTACTGAACATCCATGCACAACAGGAAACATTAACAGTTTTACAAGTGAGAGTTTAAACAGTTGAAACACTTGTGGGGTACAGGAAAGAACTGTTTTCTGAGCCCACCCAATACAGTAAAGCAGTGGCTGTTCTGTGCAGTTGTGAAGCTTATGGGTCTGCCTCTGCTTTAGGTATAAGCACCCGTATATATTTGTGAAATGGCTTGGCAAAGGGTACTAACTTTAAGTGTATTGCCACAAGTTTTGGGCTCTGAAGAATTGATGCCAAATATTGTAGAACTGATCTACTCAATCTTGTAGGCATATTGTTGCAGTAAGTGGTTTTGATTTTTTTTCCTAAATGAAAAAAAAAATGCCATGAACATAAATTGTTCTAAACCAGAAGAGCTTTCTATGATTTTGCTTTGATGTTTTCACCTTTTGTGGTTCCTCTGGAGAAAACAAATGTGAAAATCATACTTTGTGCGTAGTGAGTCGTGATTGCCTGATGATCTTTCTCTGGTTACCTGCTTTAGTTTATGTGGTAAAATAAGATTAAGAGAGTTCTTGATAAAACACCAGAGATCCTGTGAGATGTTGTTCTTTTTGAACAAAATAGGTTGTTTCTCTGAATATTTGTCTTCATAATAACCATCATAAGACATTTATTCTCTTGGTAGTTATTTTTACATTGCAAAACCTGACTCCCTTAATTATGAAGTGCCTTTTGAAGTCAGTTGCATTACACAGGTTCATGTATTTTCAGTATTTCTCAGGGGCACAGTTTAATATAATGCATAATTGTCTCATTTGTTTAGCCCCTTTTGCTAGAAATGTTACTTCTATCTAATATAGCAGTGCTTGTAGACAGGACCTTGTTATAGTCTCTCATCTCTTGATTGGGGAAATTGCGTTCTTAGAGCTCTTCAGTGAGCTTGTAGGGCTAAATTTAGAAGCATTGATCTAATCTGTTGTGTGCTGTCTTTCCAGTGTTCAGTGAAAAAATGCCTTCTGTGATTGCTGGAGATTGCTAATACTTGTACTCTGTACTTCAGAGAACTTGCTTGGGTTTATACTGTTTACCTGTGTTGTGTAATTCATCTATTCACTTGCTTATATACTTGTCTCACCTCTTGAAGGTGATGGCTATCTTGCCTAAATATACATGCTACCCAGACAATATTTTAAAGTCTCTTCTGTTATGAGAACAGATTTTTTCTTCTGCTTTGTTTCCCCCTCTTTGAAAGACATCCCTTTCCTTTTTCAGAATAAAATACACGTCAGTCAGAAGCTTCGTATTGCAGAGACTTGAAAATTACCTGTTGCAAAATGTGTAAAGGCAAAATAATTTGTTTAATGCTTTTTTTTTTTCCCCCCCTCCTGTTTTGTTGCTGTTTTCAGAGACTGTGCAGTTGACCCAACTTGTGTGTTATGCATGGAGTGCTTTCTTGGAAGTATTCATAGAGAGCATCGATACAGGGTTAGTAATGCTGCTGGAATATACACTGTCATCATTAATAATTTTGTATGTCTATGAAACTCCTTGTTTGAAGTTTTAAGAACGCATACATAATTTCAAAATGTTGGATGAGCATGAAATGCAGAATTGTCTTGTTGTAATTTTACAGGAACTTGAGTGTTTTGCTCTGTCAATTCTGAAAGTTAACACTAAAATATCGAGTAATTAAATTTTATGCACAACAGTTAAGCTTACAGATGTATGTCATTTTTAATGTGCCCTTTAGTGAATTTTACAGCATGAGAGCTGTTTTTTGACTTGCATTGTCCTTAATGTTTGACTGGTTTTAAAAGGTATTGAAAAACCTTTATGAAGTGACTTCCATTTAAAACTCATTTTCTTTAAACATCTGAATTGTTATCAAATTCTGTACAATAGCAGGATTTTTGTTTTTAAACAAAGCTAAAATAGAAAACTAAAACTGTAGGTGCTGTTTATTTTAGTAATGTACTACTGTTAGTAGTACAGGTTAGTTCAAAAAATCCTACAAAGAAAACCAAGGAGGCCTTGGTGTATTTTTAAACTAAGAAGCTAAGCACAAACTAAGAGTGTGTCCTTTCTGAACATTTATTTTGGGCAATACTGCACTGCTGTTAATGTAAATCAAATCACTGCATCATTACACTGAGCATTAGGAGTGGGGGGGGAAACAAAACAAAACAAAAAAATCACAGCAACTTGCCCCAAAAAAACAAATCCAATTTGATGATATCAGCATATATCTTGTATGTAGGCTTTAAGTTTGCAAGCTTAGTGATTTAACAAGTCTAAACATAAAAGTGTAAGCAAATGTTCTTTCAAATGTCCATCTAATTTTGTTGATACTATAGGGTATACCTGTACGTATATAGAATGTGCCTGTATGCCAGAAATAGGTGAAAGAAGAACTCTTCTATGAATAATTGATAGTTGTGGGTTAAAAAGAGTATTGTTACACTAATTAATTAGAGGTTGTCTTAGCTTTAAAATAAATTTTATCAAACCAGTGTAAATATATAACGAGTGTTCATTTACTTTTTTTCTGTACTTCCTAAGACTTGTGAATTGTCTGTTAACTCCTTTGGTTATAAGCAGCACATCACTGTGTATTAATGCTATATGAAATGATTTAGCTTTGTCCAGATTCAAAATGTGGGAATCTGAAATGATACAGATGACATTGCAAGTAATAGATTCAGGAAAACTGAAGGCGGTGAAACCCCCACAGACTTCAGGTGGGGCAGAATGGGAGCATTTGAAGGGTTTGTGTTTTTTCTTGCTTGTCTTTTCTTTTGGGATAGGCAGACTACTGAAGTAGATAAATTTTCAGCCGTCACAGAAGCAGACGTGGTTTCACTGTGCTGAAGTAATCAGGTTGTGATCAAGCTTTTGTAGTTTTGCTATGGCTACCTATTTTTCATGTGCATGTATGTATGTGCTTATTAACTGTAACTGGTTTGTTTTTAAATAATTTTAGATGACAACATCAGGTGGAGGAGGTTTCTGTGACTGTGGTGACACAGAAGCTTGGAAAGAAGGTCCTTACTGTCAAAAGCATGAACTTAACACTTCAGAGACTGCAGAAGAAGAGGTAATAACAATTGAGGCATTGTGTTTCAAAACGTTAACTGTGTATATACATGTGTATATATATGTTTATATAGATAAATCATTCATACAAGGTTATTTTTAGTCTCGTATACCATGCATGAGAGATGGGAAGAATTTTAATAGTAATATTTGAATTGCACTGTGTTAGACAAAACTAATGTCTAGTCTAACTTAAGGACTCAAGAATTATGTTTTCCACTTGAAGGCTTCATTTTGTATATTCGTGTTCACTTCTGCAGCTTTAGTTCTGTTCCGTTGTTTTTCTGTCTTATTCTGAAAGGTGGAAGGAGTCTGCCATAGGAACAAAAAAAAAAAGCTATGTGTAATCATGTGCATGAAGAAGCCAAATTAAAGCTGTCTGGGCAACATATGCTCTGATTCATACCAAAGTAAAGTGCACAGATTTTTAAAATCAAAATAATTTGCTGCTACAGGAAAGCCATAATGGAGCTATAAAATAGAGGTCTATAAAAGCTGGTTTGGTAGGGAGAACATATCCACCATTTTTTTTTATAGCATAACAACTTGTCTGTATTAAATGCAGAAAGACATGCTACTTCTTACAGTATGAATTCAAGCTGTGGGTCTAAGCATTACAAAACTCTTGTTGAAAGTTCCTGTATGTTCAGAAGGATGTTTAACATGTTTGTAGAGGGGGATAAAATGATCAGTGGCCATTTAAAATCACAGGTATCTTTGATAGCACCTTTGGCAGTATTATTGTCTTAAGTTACTGGTGACCAGAGGAGCATTCTGTCCTTTTCTTACACTTCGCCCTTAGTATCTCTTTCTTCATTTCAGAAATGGGAGTGGCCAGTTTGGCTTCTCATCTAGCCACTTACATCTGCTCTTATGTACTATTTCTGTGAGATCTTTTTGAAGGGAAAATATAAAAGGCAAATTTTTATAGTAGTTTTGCTGATCTGATGGTTTAAGTGAAGCAACTGTAACTGTATTTGCAGTGACAGTGGTCCTTCTAAAATCTGTTGTCACTGTGTCCCCCCTAAGACTCCAGCAGTACTGCATGGACTCACCACTGTGCTGCTGTTTAAAGTTTGTCTTTGCTTTTGCTGACTGATAGTTCTGCATACCCTAGATAAGTTTTAAGTGAAGGAAAAAAGAACTTACAGTTTTTAATGTTCCTGCAGAGCTGCCAAATATTCTTAAAGAATCTTGGGGCTGTGTGGAGTGTGGATAAACTTTACTAGTACAGGTCAGTTTCTGACTGGCAGGATTCTCCTGTAGATAACACAGATTAAGTTCTGAAAAGATTACTGTGGTCGTTTGTATACAATGTAAACTGTAGTGAAACACTAAATTTGCTATTAGGTAATCCTAAACCAGATAATTGGACTACTCTTAATATTTTAACTGTATAACAATTGCACATGGTTCAGAATATCAAATGATTGGGTCACTGACCCAATTTATAGTCTGTGTAGGTGACCTGCAGGGCCTGCAGGGTTTCCTTTCTGGATTTGTAGAAGGACTAGTTGTTCTGAACATCAAAAATTTGAAATAGTATAAGTAGAATTCTTTCAGAAAAGAGGTTTTTAATGTTTTCCATGCATACAAAAAAATTCCCTGAAGCGCATTGGAAGGAAATGTCAGCAGTACCAGTACTACCTGATTCAGAACTGGCAGTGATTCTCATTTGCTGCTCCAAAAAGTAGTCTGACTTTGCACACTGAGGCAGCACTCCTCTTCCACCCTCTCCTCATTTCAGTTCTCCCATGTGCAGTAGCCAGATTCTTCTGCACAGTTCTTCTGTGACATGTGCACAGTTCTTCTGTGACAGAGAGAGGAGGATGAGTTTATAGTGCCTGGTGCAGACATCAAACAGAGGGCACCCTGGAGAGAGCAGAATGGGCACAAGTAGGTGCTTATTCCATGTACAAAAGGGAGATAGTTGTTTGTGATCAAGACTGAGACATCAGTAGGTCATTATGAAATATCTAGTTGTATCCAAGCATTTAATTATTTATATACCACAGCATGTAAGAGACAGGCATAATAAATCATGAGCCCAGCATGCTGGAGGTTGTATAAGCTTGGACAGATAAGAAAGACTTCTGCCTCTAAGTGAGTGCTACATATTAAACAAGGCATTATTTGCATAGGTGTTTTTAGTCTGCACTTCACTAGTATTGGTAAGTGGAACAAAAGATAGAGCGATTTCAAGTCGTTTTCAAGGCATTGTGGAAAAAGGAGATTTTCATAACTGAGGTCGAAAGCTCTTCAGAAGAATTATCTTAGAAGGTGTGCAGAAGTGGGAACAGTGAAAATTAAAATGGAGAAAATGAAATGTCAAGATTTAAGTAGGTGATCAGAGGGAAGTTAACTTGCAGGTATTGAATGTTAGGTTACTGCTTTGGTGGTGGTCAGTCAAGAATTGGAAAGAGAAAACAGGATAATTGACTCTATTCCTTTCAAATGCTGTCATTTAAAGAAAGACATTATTAAAGACTCTTACATCCTCTTTGACAAAGAGGTGCAAATTCAACAATTTCTGTTGGAATGTAACTTAATTTTTCAATTGCTATTTATATTTATTTTCCAGGATCCTCTTGTGCACTTACCAGAAGATATGGTAGCAAGAGCTTATAATATTTTTGCCATCACATTTAAATATGCAGTAGATATATTAACGTGGGAAAAGGAAAATGAATTGCCTGGCCTAGAAATGATGTAAGTATACTGTTTGTCTTCTGCCTTTTAAAGGCTTGCAGATATTTACAATAGAAAATGCAAATATGAATTTTAAGTATCTTTTCTGCCTTTCCTAAAATTGTCACGAAAATTTTGTAGACAGTGAACTAAAATAATTTTAATAAGTTTGCTTTTCTTGTATTTTTTTCTGATTATACAGACCATTTTTCTGCATAGCAATGATGAAATAATGTCTTTACAATACCTTCATTTTCTTAATATTGAGAATGAAATATTAGAAAACACAATGTCCTAAAATGAGTGGCAGGTTAATTTCTTATTATCCAAGTTTCTGAAATTCTGATGGCAAAAGAATTTTGTACTTTTGATGCTACACTTGCTTCAAAGTTTGTAATATTACGGAATGTTTAAGTCTACTGTAGCATCATAGTTATCATGGATTCATTTGTGACATCTTGTTAGTATCTTCTTTGTGTCTTCTTTGTGTTGTGTGAGTAAGAATGCTGTTTAGATAAATGATGGGAATCAAATTATTGCATTGGATCTATGTAAGCTTAAGTGTGGTTTTGAGGACTGCAGAGTTTGGGCTTTTTAAAGAGACTGCCAAGTGTTTGTTGTCTGACAGACCTGTATGCAATATTAGAGAAACTGGTGTAGCAAAAATAATGCCAAGACTAATGAAATCTCTTAAGCAGCTGTAGGGGAATGTGTTGAGCACAGCTGCACTGGAAAGAAGGGTGTTTCCCTTAGTGCAAAACTGTCAATTTGTAGTTAACAAATGTTCAAAAATATTACTCAGACTTAAGTATTGTCTTAAGATTTTGTTCATTTTGGACATAATTCTGGAGGAGAGATGCACATTTGTATAGAAGTTAGGGGTGGTCAGTCCTCTTCAAATAAATTGTTGAGCTATGCTCCACTATAGCAAACCCCAGGCTTGGGTTGTCTGCTTGGTGGAGAACTTAGTTTAGATTAGGAAGTTTATTTTCTTTAATTACGTTTCTTTGAATTATATAAATTAAATCCTTGCTTTGAAGGGAGAAGAGTGACACTTATTACTGCATGCTGTTTAATGATGAAGTCCATACCTATGAACAAGTTATTTATACTCTTCAGAAGGCTGTAAACTGCACGCAGAAGGAAGCTATTGGTTTTGCAACAACTGTAGATAGAGATGTGAGTACATTAATTGCTAGAACTTTTAATTATACTTAGCCTAATGTTTATGTTATATGACTACACTTAACTTTTGTTTGTTTTCCCAAGCAGTGTGGGCAATGTGATTGAGCCTTATGTGTCAGGCTGCCCTAAATGAGGCCACACTCATTGGCCAGTCGAAACCAGACCTAATATTGAATATGTGTTTCAGTGTAACTGTATTCCAGTAAGTCTTGTGAATGTAGATAGCAAGGTGTCTCCCACTGCTCTGGCAAGGACAGGCAGCAAGCTTTAGCTCATCCCTTTCTGTACACCAGGGAGCTGACACTGAAAGAGCCCCAGTTTGTGCTCCAGGCACGGGGAGTGCTTCTCAGAGTAACACCAGCCAACTGTGAAGGATAAAATCCTTAATTGACTGCTTTTGTTCCGGTGCTCGTGGAACTATTTGTGTGGTTTTTAAAATTTAATTTTCATAATTGTCAGATGATAATGGCAGGAAGAGGTAAAGCATTTTTATACAGCGTTTAGAAAGAACAGTGAGTTCAGAATCACTACATGCTGAGTATAATTTTAACTGTTATATTGGTCTCAGAAGCACTCTGCCAGCTGTGTTTGTATTCTGGCTTGTGTGCATATTTTTGGGACACTTTCTAGGGACAGATGCATCTTGCTGTTTGTGCCATGAGCCTGTAAGCAGTTGCTGCAAAAATGAGTGTCCTTTTATATTGTTTAGTTGGCTCGTGCCTTTTTGTGGGGTGGGGAGGAAATATTCCAAAATGGCAGTGTCATTTTGTGTTGTTAAAGTAGGAAGGTCCGTGGAAAAGGCAAGACAACCACTTTGTATTACTTAACACTGAACTAGATTTGGGTTTGCATTATCATGCCTTTATTTTTGTGGTATCAGTAACCAGAATATTCCTGTGTGATCCCTGAATGTGGGCTGACATGAGCATGTGCTGTGTACTGTAGGATGGACTTTGGAGATCTTTCCCCTACTGTTAATCCCTGTCCTATCTAAATACATGAATGCATAACGGCGTGCACATGTGTGCACATGTGTATGTATGTGAAAGAAATGAGATTATGCATGAAACAATGATTTGGTTTCAGACCAGATCTGAAATCAGTGCACTGTTTTGTCTGTAATACCCTGTAAATTGAATGGACTATATATTTTAATGTATGTATTGACAGGATAGAAAGATAGGAAACCTTCCAGTTTTGAAATAAACTAAGCACTTTAGTTGTATGTTTAAAACGACAATTAGCTTTAATACCTACTTTTTAAGAAGCATTGTAAAGTCTAAAATAGCTTTAGATTCTACTAAAACTAACGATTGATGCATTAGTACTAAAGATAAGTTTTCAGTATTTTAAATAAAAGAATTGTGATGGTTACGTCTTACAAGCAGTATTATCCAGAGAAAATGTAATATAGCAGGTAACTACGTATATAATTTTTTTTAAACAGTACGTTTTGGAAATCCAAGTATGTAACTATATACTTTACTTTAAAAAGTAAAAGACCATGAAAGAAAGAGTGGTTAATGTGCAGCTGAAGCTTTTACTGTGTCTTCCATACTACTGTAAAACAACATTTGAGCTTGTGTTGTGGAGCTGGTGATAATGTTATGTTTGTACAAATTTGAAGGGGCGTAGGTCTGTTCGATACGGAGACTTTCAGTACTGCGATCAAGCAAAATCAGTGATAGTGGTAAGTAATGTAATTACTTACTTGCTTCATCTTCACCCAAAGAAGGCTTTGCTGCACAACTTTGTGATATTGTTACTGTAATGACTCCTTACATTTTAATAATATAAAGCATTGAAGATACTACTTAAAATGTGCAGGGTAAAGGTATCAAGATACAGATTTATGCTCTGGTTTTCTTTTTGTTCTGTTCTACTATGGTCTACTTTGCACCCAAAATAATTTTCTGAAAAGAAGCTCCTAGAAAACTTTTCCCTTCAGAAAACAGAGTTTGATCAGGAACTTCAAATACAGTCTTTTAGAATTGCATGTCAGTTCAGATCAGTGTAGTTAAACTATTTAGTTTTTCTCCTGTGGTATGAAGGTTGCACCTTTCACAGCCACAACTATGGAAATTGTTACTGATTGAATCCAGGTGTGAAACTACAAATATACTTTATATGTCTATATAGTCATAATATCTATATATTACAAGGTTCTTCTATGTAAGAACATTTCTATTTGCATTTGCTTCAGCTACTGCAGTGCAGAACTTAATCACATGAAATAATTCATGTATAGTACATACTGCTGAAAAAGTGCAACTAGTTACTACCCTTAAAGTACTTAAGGTATTTTGAAAACATTAACGTACCTTTAAAGATAAAGTTGTGCAACATTTTTAACTTGCCACCTATGCAGTCAAAGAACAAGTGGTTTTTATGTGTAATGTCTAACCTACTAAAGTTTCTATCACAGGGGTGAGGGGAGATACTTTCTTTTTTGTTTCAGCTCAGTGTCTTTCATTTATATTTTTGAAAACAGTCAGTGATCAGTTTTTTATTGATGGGCTGCTGTGTGACTTGCCTGTCATGTGAGGAACAAATGTGTGTGGCTGCCTTAGGTTGTGCCTGGGACTGCTTATCAGTAAAATGCAGCAGATCGGTGTTTACATTGATAAGAGGCCAAAAGTGGAGAACAGATTGGTCTAAATATGTTGAAATTGCATAATGAGGTTCTTCAAACATTAATAGGGTAAACAAAGTTCAGATGTTTCTGGTTTTCTTCTCTGTGTAGGTGTTAGTCATTAGAATATGTATTAATATCATAAATAATTGAAATTAATCACAGGAATTCTGTGTTTCTGTACAGAAATATGTTAGTCCTCACTTCAGATATGCATTACCTCCTTTTTCCTTTTCTTTTTAAGAGAAATACCAGTCGTCAGACAAAGCCATTGAAAGTACAAGTTATGCATTCATCTATTGTTGCCCATCAGAGCTTTGGTCTGAAGCTTCTAACTTGGCTTGGCAGTGTTATTGGATATTCAGGTGGGCAAACTTGGAGAAAATTTGTGAGGCAAGCGGAATTCTTGAAGCAATTTTGTCTACCTATTTCAGATATGTAATATATTCAGCAAAGCTATTAATAACTTGTCAAACTCCTGTTTTCTCTTACTGGTGTGCTGTTCTGAGCTCCAACTTCGATGTGGAAGTGCTCCCAGTGTTCCTTGGTGGTTTTGGGCAATGTTCTGTTCAGTTGCTGTTTAACAGAAGCTGAGAATCGCTATCAGATGGCGTACACCAACAAGCTATTTTTCAGTCCATAGTTCTTTGTAAATGAATGCAGTAAGCTGAAAATAATCTGTCTGATTAGATAAAACTAAATTATTCAGAAGTAATTTGATGAATGATGATGAAAGTGATGGCTTCAGATTTTTTGCTAAGTAGAACAACAGACAAAACGCAAGGATGTGTGAAGGATTTTTGGGTAAGTATAGAAGCCAATGAAGTATTCATAAGATATTTAGAGGTTTCTTCAGAGGAATCAAGATGCACAGTATCATTTTTATGGGAAGGTTCTGTAGTTTTTTTGACTTGGTTCCTCTTCAGTCCTGAGGAATCATAAGGCTGTGAATGGGGAAAATGAAAGGCAAATGTGTCAAACTGCTAATGTGTAGAAATGTAGATACAGTCCCCAGTGCACTATTTTATGCATCTGTAAATGTTAACAAGAATTATTAGCACAGCATACTCAGTTGTAATATTGCTTATATGCTCTGTGTATGTGCAAGATTTCTTCAGAGACTGTTTTATTAGGCTGATAGTTGAAAAACCAGCCAAGGTTTCAGGCACAGGATCTCATCTTTTTTAAAAGATAAGTAATTTTTTTGGCTAAGTTAATCAAGATACATAAATCAGGCTATTGAGAAGTTATGGTATCAGTGTATTTAACTATTTGTTAGTGTTGCTGGCAAATGATAGGTATAATAGAAAGGTGAAGCATGAAGTTATTTAATTTCTGGAATAAATTTTCCTTTCAGTGTATCACGTAGACAGACACTGTCTTTACAATTTTCTTTAAGCCCAGTTTTGTACCATGTCATTTGTGCCAAGTGCCAAAGTCACTTATTTTCAGCACTAAATTACAGTTGCAGAAATATAACTTGAGTATGTTGATGCAGTACCAAATTACAGAAGAAAATTTACATTTACAGTTTGATTTTTGTGTGTGGTGTTTCTGAAATCCTGCAGGGTTTGCTTCATGAAATGCAGTGTACGTTATGATTCAGAAGGGCAAAAATGTTTGATGGTGAGCAGTATGTGTACATTTTGTCTGTGACCTACGTGCTCAACTACTTGAAATGCCCTACACACCTTGGGATGCAGTCTTGCACTGAGTCTGTTTTTGTGAAATGCACTTTTGAAAAAGCTGGTTTCCCTTAGCTTTTTAACAAACACACCCAGACATCTAGATTCTGCTCAGTCTTTTGAACAACCTGTTACTGTTCGCCTGTAACGTGGGGTGATAGGATTGCACCCCTTAGGTGGTTACACTTAAATGTCCCTGACCGAAGAGCAGTTGGCAGGTGGAGGGGTCTTCTGCTGTGCCACAAAGTTTGGTTGGATGATTGATGTGAAATGAGTGTCAAATTCTTGTCAGCAAATAGAGGAGAAAAACCTTACTATGTAACTTCGTTGAGCTTAACTACCACAATCCTTTCTTCCTGAAGAAGGGACATTTGCATCTGTTTGCTATTCATTGACCAGTGCAGTTACCCTTTGTAAGAGTAGTTGGAATTGAGCTCTTCAAGCCAAAACTGCTGTGCCACAAAGTTTGGTTGGATGATTGATGTGAAATGAGTGTCAAATTCTTGTCAGCAAATAGAGGAGAAAAACCTTACTATGTAACTTCCTCGAGCTTAACTACCACATCCTTTCTTGCAAATGTCCCTTCTTCAGGAATATGCATCTGTTTGCTATTCATTGAGCAGTGCAGTTACCCTTTGTAAGAGGAGTTGGAATTGAGCTCTTGAAGCCAAAAAATCCCAACCCTCAATCTACTGTAGGGCTTCACAGACCTTGTGGAGCTGCATCATGCAGCACAAGGCGTAATGTAGGTGGCACGAGGCCGCTGGCAGCTCTGCCTGGGGAGCTGAGGTGGCTGGCTGGTGTGCAGGAGTAAGGGCTAATGTGTGTGAGCTGTATAGCTGTGCTAGGGAAAGTCCATGACCTAAAGTGAGCTTGAACAATGTTAGTTTGAGCATGTCTGTGTTCTTGCAGATACAGGCTTATCTGCAAGCATATAATAACTTACATGTTCATATAATAACAATTATTACTGCTTTCCATTAGAGAACAAATACGTGGAGAAGCTTTAAAAAAATAGCAACTAGAAAGTGTAAACAAAAACTTCTTATATGAGTATATGAGTTGTTTCATATATGAACTGTATTTTCCTTTTAATAGGACTCTAAACAGAAAAAAATACAACCTAGAAAACTAGCCTGCTGTATAATTATTTCTTATATTAATAAACCAGCAGCACTTTTAAGAAAGCACATTTTTATCTGATAACTTTAAAACAAATAGTTGTGCTTGGCAATTTTCACAAGGTTCCTAATGCTCCATAACGTTAGCGTGAAACTTGCAAGGTATAAAATATTTGTATTTCTGTCAGGAAAATAGAAGCAGTGTAGAGGAAAAGAGGACCCTATGGCTTCTACTGTGGCTTATGAAAATTCCAGTATGTCAGAATAATGTACCATCTTGTGTTTAAGCTATAACTAACTTCTGTCTCTTATATTCATTAAGATGGCCTTCGTCGAATATTGTGTCAGGTTGGTTTACAGGAGGGACCAGATGGTGAGAATTCTTCTCTTGTGGATAACCTGATGCTGTATGATTCTAAACTGTGGAAAGGTGAGTTTTCTCAAACTTTTGCAAAATACTAAAGAATGCTGTGAAAGAAGTTTTCCCTTTACTGTATCTGTTAATGTTTGATCAGTTTTACTGTGGTGTAATCTGGTCCTTCGTGATACACTCCAAATGTAATGAAGACAAGAACATAAGGAGACCATTTGGAGATGGGGTTGGGTTTAGATCTAATTTCTAAACGTAGTCTGAAATTAAGGCTGACTTAAATATGCAGATGACAGTGATAGTTAAGGGAAGTTGCCTCAACAGTGCAGTGATTTTGTGTTTGGCTGCTTGTATAGGTTCTCAACATCTATGTCATATCTACCAAAATGCTGCTTTTTAAGGGATAAGGCAGAGGTTTTCTGCTTTAACGTGAAGTATTCTTAAGTGTTCTGAGAACATTCAATGAAAACTACTGTTTAATTCAATGATAACTACTGTTATTGTAGAGCCCTTAAAATTTCAAAAGTCTCATTGGTATTGGCTGGATTGGCTAGAAAGGTGTGGGTTTTGGGGAAGTAGAGGTAGTTAATTTCTTTTCCCTTGTGGTTTTTGTGGTGTGAGAAAGAGTAGCAAAGAGAAGTCAGAGAATAGTGCAGTGTATATGTCCTTTCCTTATTTAGACATGAATACAGTATTTTGAAGGTTGCTACCCTTCCCCCAGTATCTTTTGTTGTTCTTCAGTTCTGAGGTACAGATATTCTAGAGAATAGTACCTTCTCTTGGGAACTTCTTGGAGCAGCAACAGAAGAAGTAAGGTGGAAAGCGAATGTATTATGGATAAAATTATTGTTTTTTTAGGTTTTGTTCATCTAATACCCTTACTTCTATGAATGAATTCCTGGCACTCAGGTTTATTCTTTTTTAATTATTACTTTTTTTTTTCCCACCACATTTCATGACCTGAAAGGTCCTGTTCTGGTGGACCATTACGGTATTTTTAATACAAGGTTCATTAGGACAACGTCTTTTATGTAAGGAAGGAGTAACTTACATTTCTATTTCAACATCAGGATTTCTCTATGTTTTCCTGTATTTCATAGTTACTCAGCGTTAAGGAAATAGAGTAATAGCTTCTAACTTAAGTGACTTACAAAAAGAAATTATAAATACGTGCATGCATTTCCAAACTACATATGGTCACTTTTGTATTCATACTATTTTCTGGGAAACTGCTCAGACAGACTAGAAATTCAGAGCTGGCTAAGCCAATTATTTGTCCAAGTTGTTGACAACTAGCACAATTTATTGCAGTTCCCAGGACTTCCAATATCATGTGGCTTTGTTTTTTCCTGGGCCCTCCAAATCCTCTGTTTATCCTGAAGAGGAATAGAGTTCTGTTCTTGTTTGCCTGATTTACCTTATGTTGAAGGTTTATGTTCCTATTCAACAGCCCAGTGTCATCTTATAGAGAAGTAATAGGTAATGCCAATGAAAGAGGTTTTTATATATTCTTCCTTTGCTACCGCCTGATGGACATGATCAAAACAACTTCTGCTCAGAAATGCACACTCAGCTCATTCTGTAAAGTTTACTTTTCTTAATATTTCCGTAATAATGTTGATGGAAAATAGTGACGTGCAATATTTCATGCATTTTTTCTTGTCAGGAGCTAGAAATGTGTATCACCAGTTATTCATGAGCAGTCTACTTATGGATTTGAAATACAAGAAACTTTTCGCTATCCGCTTTGCAAGAGTAAGTATCTTTCTTACAAAGAACCACGAGATGCTTGAACTGTCTTGTGAAGAGAGTTTAGTTAGCAAACAGTGCTTCAGCTTAACTGTTAGCCAGAACTTTTTTCCTTTTTTTTTTTTTTTAATGGAAAAGTTGTTGAAACTGTGTGTTTGCTACCTTACATCTGTCTTCCAAATGTTAGTTATAATAGCATCTTATTTCCTGGGAAGAAAATGAGCTTTCCAGGCTCCCCAGAACTAAAGCAGTTCAGATGTCTTCACTGTCAGCTACACAGGCTGTCCACTTCTTAAGAGTTAATTGCCTCTTGTTGTTGAGGTGTAAGCTTTTACAGCACAATGCAGAAATAGTGCTGGAATTCAGTTATGCTGATTAGTATTTCTGTAGTAACTAGTATTTGAAGTGCTTTAAGTCAGCACTGCAACATTTTACTCACTTTGCTGAAGACAAGTAGCTTTATTGAGTAGAAAATATTAGCCTTTATTGTGAAAATGAGAGTGAGTAGATCTCACACATGAGCAGATTAAGTTGTCATGTTCTTTGTACAAAATACCTATCTAATAACCTGTAAGAGCTACTCTTCCCTTTATCATGGCATTAAAGTTTCCCAGAGCAGACATTTAAATTCAAAAAATCAGGTCAGTGTGGATTAGAGGTGAATTTCCCCTTGTTGTTTAGAATTACCGGCAGTTGCAGAGAGATTATATGGAGGATGATCACGAACGGGCAGTATCGGTGGCTGCTCTGTCTGTCCAACTCTTCACTGTACCTACTCTGGTGAGTAGTGCCTGTCTTTCTTTTAAAAACTGATAGTTGGCACTCCTTGCCTTTTTTTGCCTCCTTCTTAATAGAACTATGAGCGATTGCAGAGTGATTTTATGAAAGATGACCACGACAGAGAGTTCTCAATTGCTGACCTCTCGATACAGATATTCACAGTGCCTTCTCTTGTAAGTACTGAAAGACCAAAAAAGGAAATATTTTTTTGTTAAAAGCCACTCAAGGTTCTTGAATCAAGACTGCACATTTCTTTAACATTATTGTGGAAATTCAGGGCACTGCTGCTGCACAGCAGACTGTTTACCTGCACTGCTGTGGGTTTGGAAGTTTGTGTTCACCATTGCAAAGCTGAAGTCTGATTTCCTAGAGTGGGCTGGTTATTTTTGGTTTTTCTTTTTACATTTTACTTTTTTTAAAAGGTACTTAAATATTTGTTTAGAGATACACAAATAACATTTACATTCCTCATCATACAGAGACATAGTCATTGTTTGTAGAAATCTACTTTATGGTTTTGCATGTCATGGTTTCAGAGCATACCATTCTGGTCCAGTTTTATAAATGGTCCACTTTGTTTATTTCCCCATCAACACAAGTGCAAGCAAAAATTGTCTTATGATATTCCTGGCTTCCTTTGGTACTTTTAGATCCAGACGGTGCCCTCTTTCAGGTTTCCAGTTATTTTTTGTTACAGTGCTTCAGGCAGTGTTACTTCTCCCAGCTTACCAGCTCTGCTGGTCATTACCAGTTTATACTTGTTTGGGAAGTGTGGTGTTGCGTGGTGGTTTTGTGTTTTGTTTTGTTTTGTTTCCTTTTTTCTCCAGTCAAGTCTGTCTTTGCTTGTATTACAAACTAGACAAATTAAACTTTGGAGCTGTACTGGAAATAAAAGCCTGATTGTCATAGCCAGAATTACAAAAAAAAAAATTAAAAAATTCGTGCTTCTGACTCTTTCCAAATTTAGTCAAGTTTAACTGAACTCTAAAATGCAATAGTAGCATGGTAGTTATGATACTGAGCAAAGTTGGTTTTCAGTTTCCTAGGTGTGACTGTTATTCATAGGAATTCATCAGGATCTCAGGATTTTGTTTCCATGGTTCAGGGTAACTGTGTTACCTTTTAATTTGTTAACTGTTAACTCTTAATTTTGATGTTGTCAGTAAGGATGTTTTCAATATTCAGACTTAGTTAGATCTAACCAACTAATGTTTAATAGTTATGGTATTATTTTTTCCTTTGGCAGATGGGGTGGTGGAATATATATTTTAATACTACTTTTTTAGAGAAGGAATTAGAAACATTTCCTGAGAGGAGAATGATTGTAGTGTCCCTTTTACATGTTTCCTTTTTCAAAAGCATGCAAAAAAAGTAAAGCAAATTGCTTTTGGCTGGTTTGTGGAAGGATAAAATAGATTGATGACATGTAAATTCTTATCATAATTAATTTCCATACAAATTAAGAAATTTTAAAATCTATTTAAAGCCATTTGTTCTTAACTGAATGAATATGTTGAAGAATGTAAAACCATCCCACCATCCCCCAGTTATTTTTTCAGATAGTTCTTAGTCATTTAAGATGCCTGTTGATTTGTTTCCTACAACACATGGACATATGCAGTAGCCCTTGAGGGGAATCATAAATCATTCATGTAATTTCCATGTGGAAACTGCACTCTAGAGTCCTTAGCAGTTCAGAAGATGCTTTGTTCACCACAGAGCTTGACAGTTTGTAAACAGAAAAGGGGAGAGCTGTCACTCCCCTGAAGGGCTCATGCCTCAATTACGTGAGGAGACAGCGCATACTTAAAGGGAGGTACAAGTTAATTATAAGACACATAATAACACATGTCTTGTGTCATAAATATAGGTTAGCAGGAGCTTAACTATAGTGGGACTTCTGTACAGCAGGGATCTGAAGAAAGAGATCTGGATTGTGATAATTTCTGGCTGGATTACTTTTTTTGCCTTCTGTGAATGTTTGGAAGATGCACTTTCAATATATTCTTCTGGTTTAGTTATTGATGTAACTATTTTGGATTAAAATCTGTGTATTTTATAAACTTCATGGTGCAGTATGAAACTCTTGTTAGCTGCATCTGTTAATTACAGAAAATTTCAATGTACTTTGGCATAGGCTCGAATGCTAATAACAGAAGAAAATCTCATGACCACTATCATCAAAACTTTTATGGACCACTTAAGGCACCGTGACATCCAAGGCAGGTTTCAGTTTGAACGTTACACTGCTCTGCAGGCTTTCAAATTCAGGCGTGTTCAGAGCCTTATTTTGGATCTCAAGTAAGTATGGTAACTATATGATGGTTTGATCAATTGAGGAGGGGGAAAAAAAATACAAAATTAACACTTGCATCTTTCTAATATACCCAGGTATGTGTTGATAAGTAAGCCAACTGAGTGGTCAGACAACTTGAGGCACAAGTTCCTGGAAGGTTTTGATGCCTTCTTGGAATTACTCAAATGTATGCAGGTATGGAAATTTGAATTTAAAAAATTTGCAAAATCAAAATCAGAAGTAGCTATCAGGATATAAAACTGGAAGAATTTTTAACATACTCTCCATTTTATAACTTCAGTGCAGTATAACTTTTGGAGTTCTCATGTTTTCCTGAAACATGACATCTCACTTAACTTTTTAAAATTTGGTTTTTTGTAGAGAGCAATAAAAAGGAAGAGTGATTCAAACAGTGTTGTAGAGAGCAATAAAAAGGAAGAGTGATTCAAACAGCAAAATGTTGGTTTGGACATATTTTGTAGTTGTAGATGCAGACAAGACACAATTAGTTGTGTGAGTGAAATCGGGTCCATCTCAACCAACTTTCCTTCATAGTGAGAGCTCCAGTTACAACTTAACTGTCAGCAGATTTGTTCCTTGTATTGAGAAATATCTAGTTCTGACATACAAAGAGACCTCTTCACTGTGTTTTATTTTTCCCCAGCCTTGTCATGTGCTGTGTTACATTAAGCGGAGTTTTTTAAAAGCAGTGCAGCTTTTACAAGGGCAAATTGACTGTATGTGTGATCAGTAAGGTGTAAGTCAGAATCACTCCCATTTTTCAGTACTTCAGTAGCATACCTTTCTCAGTGCTTAGCTTTATTTAGTCTGTTTATGATAGTCTCTTGAATATATTGTAATCCTCAGATCATTCTGGCCTTTTTCTTCTTACGCCAAGAGCTGATTAAGTGCTGTAGTACCCAGTCTTTAATTAGTACTTAACTATCCTTAGAAAATACATTCAAACCCCAAAATGTGTAAGATAATGTATGTATGCAAACGTTTTTGTATTTCTCAAAATACTGAAATCTCTGCAGATTTTCATAACAAATAGAGCTCATATCCAAAACCTTTTTTGTCCGAGTATTCTCTTCCAATTCCTGTTTCGTTTTCTTGCTACTATTTTGATGTGTACAATTCTTTTTCATATGGTCCCAAGCTGCTTCTTTCCTGTTGTAGCAACAATATATTTATAAGGACATTGCTAATCTTGTCAACGTATTTCAGTGATATGTGTAGTGAAATGCATAATTCTTTTTGCTCTAGGGTATGGATCCAATAACTCGTCAAGTGGGACAACACATAGAAATGGAACCAGAGTGGGAAGCAGCATTTACATTGCAGATGAAATTGACACTTGTTATTTCAATGATGCAGGATTGGTGTGCATTAGATGTAAGTTCCATCTGAATTGTTTTTACATGTGACTGTGTGGAGGGGATAAAACCCCAAACATGAATACACCTAGCAGTTGAGCTGAACTCAGAGCTGCACGATAAGGTAAAATCATCATCCTTGAGCACATGCAAACCTTCTCTAGATTTAAACACCTTTTATGGCTTGAACTGATCAGTTCATAAGATTGTGGTTAAGCTTTTTAAAAAGTGTTGCAGGGAGAGTTCTGTCACACATCTGAAAGTTCCAGTCATCGCAATACTTGTAATTTTCAGAGAAGAGGGAATATAGGAGTAGGTCCTGAATCTATGAAATGCTGCTTGATGATAGATCAGGTTTCTACTCCCTGAGTGTGTTAGGAGTACAGAACTTCAGCTTGGTAAAAGGTGGAACAAGTGATCCTAGAGTGCTTGAACATTCAAGCTGGTTTTAATATGTCACTGTTAGTTCATGTTCAGATTTTACTACCCTAGCGTGATCATTGCTCTGAAAGTTCCTATAACATCAGTTACAGAAAAAAACCCAAACATACTAATGATTATTTTTTCTAATCAGACATACCAGTATGAGTTTTGCAATCTGTGTCCCCCTTAATTCAGATCCTTTTGTTGGATTTGTTATCTTAATTTTGCAGGGCTGATGGTAAAAATACCAAACCTGTCAGACCTTTTTATGTTGGCTGTATTATTTTGCAGAGCTTTTTTTTTGTTGTTTTTATAATCTCTGTAAACTGTGATTTTTTTCTTTTAGGAAAAAGTGTTAATTGAAGCTTACAAGAAATGCCTGACTGTCTTGATGCAGTGTCATAGTGGTTTTACTGATGGAGAGCAGCCTATTGTTCTTAGTATGTGTGGGCATTCAGTTGAGACCATCAGATACTGTGTTTCTCAGGAAAAAGTTAGCATTCATCTCCCAGTTTCTCGTTTACTTGCAGGTATGAAGTAGTTTTAAAATATTCCAGGAAATGGAAAATGTTGTATAAATATGATTTGTATTTGTGTGTACATAAGAAACAACACAACGGTTGTTTAAAGCCTGAACAGGATGCTTTTGGGGCATATTCTAGCTGTTTGATAGTCTCTAAGCAAAATGTTATCAAGCATGGAGAGAGAAGTTATTTTAGGCCTGGGGGAGATTGTCTCATGCCTGTGGATTTGTCAGGGAAATGTGTTGTAGGCAGTTCCTACTATTTTTACTACTTGAGTGATGCAAACTAGATACAATAAAATGTGGACTGTAATTGATTGGTTTGAGATGTTTAGCTGTCAGATTCCATCAATCTAATCAGTTGAATCAGACTAATCAAGGGTCTGATAGAGAGCAGTTGTATTAAACAGATGTGCCACCAGAAAATAAAGCTATCTCTTTATATTGCATCTACCTTGTTCAACAGTTGTGTTGAAAAAACATTGGTGAATTTTAGTTTACAGAATCAGAAAGTCATATGATAAAAATAAATTCAGAGGTAAAGTGAAAAAGGTAATTCTTAAGTAAAATACTATGTGGCTCAAATAACTTTGAATGTTTGAGTCTTTAAGCAAAACCCTTATAATTTTTAAACAAAGCAAATGACAAAGCCCCAGTGTATTTTGTAGGGGCCTCATTATAGTTTCTGAAATATTTTATGAACCTGTAAAGACTAACAGGATTGAAAAACTGAGGTAATCTTTGGTTGATAATTTGTCCTGATAGACCAAGGACTTGCCTGTAACTAAGGGGACATAATAGAGTGTAAAGGAAGGCAAATCTCACCTATACTGCAGGTTTTTTATAAATACCTTCAGAAAACTTTAATTCTAAAATGTATGCCTTCAGGAAATCACTGTGTAGCTCCAGGTGATAAATCTGCAGACTTACTTGTAATTGTGTCCAGTAGGAAATTAGATGACTTTCTTTTAATATTTGAATTACATAATATTACACACAATATGTTATATATTTTTTCATGTGTTTCTGTAGGCTTGCATGTTTTGCTGAGTAAAACTGAAGTGGCATATAAGTTTCCAGAGCTTCTACCCCTGGTATGTAATTAAATGTAGCATATTCATTAAATGTAATGAATGCTGAATGTGAAACTGGTCCTGTAAATGTAGGATAATTTTAAATAAAACAAAGGACATCTTTTGCTGTGAATTCTGTTCAGAGAGGCTTTCTTTAGTGGATAAAATTAGTGGATAAAATTACTTCTTAAAAGGTGAATATCTAAATACTCATGCCTGGAGCATAAGCAATGAGTATTGCTCTCTTAGATAATTTAGGTTTAGGGTTTGTATTTTGTTCTTCATGCATTACCTTCTTTTTGTAGTAGAAACTGTTTTTAGAAACTCCTGGCAGGATCTGATTCCTTCTGCTTGGCCTAGGTTCTAATTTACTTCCTCAGCTGTTTCTTGCTTCCTGCATGTTCTTATTGATATGCTGTTTCTTTAAGGGGAGGTTGAAAAAAGATTTAAGATCAATTAAAAGAGGAGAAAACATAACTGGGAGAATAAATCCCAGTGTCTTTTGAAACAAGGAATTAACCTTTGAATTGAAAGAAAGCCAGTGACAGTGTGATAGTGTTGATGTTTCAAGATAAGAAACCCACTGCCTTTAAGAATAAACTAAAATCCTCATGGAGTACTTCTGTGGAGCCAAGGCAGAACGTGAGGTTCATTGGCAACAACTGGATAGATGGTGAATAGGCTCATCAAACTTCTGGAATACATGTGTTAGATTTGCTTCTCTTTTGTATTGCCAAAATATTTTAATGATCACAAATACCATCCTTAATTTCAGTCCCATTTTCTTTGAGTTTCTCTGTATGTTTCGAAATATTTCATTTTCTTACTGCAGAGTGAACTTAGCCCGCCTATGTTGATAGAGCATCCCCTACGCTGCCTGGTCCTGTGTGCTCAAGTGCATGCAGGGATGTGGAGGAGAAATGGCTTCTCTCTTGTTAATCAGGTAAGCACATAGCAGCTGTAGAACCACTCTTCTCTGGTAACTCCCCCAAGATAATTTTGGACCTCAAAACCACACCTTTCTGTATTGATTTCAAATTCACTTTTGTAAAATCGTAGGAAAGGCAATGTGAGGTAGGCATTTTGTATCAGCACTCACATCACTTGAATATTTTGGCTTTTAAACTGGTCTTTGATTTCTTAGTCAGAAGTTGCTTGTTTCAGGAGTGCTGCAGTGCTCAGTCAACTTAGTGCTCTGTGCATAAAGTTTCATTAGAATGCAGTTAATGACTCCAGCCTTTTTACTGCATGCTGTCAAACAGCAGGATGAAGTACAGAATTGCATCTTTGGTAATGCATTCATCACTTCCACATAAGTGTCTCAAAAATATGCACTGTTATACAGGTATTATTATTACTATTTATATTTCTAAAATAATTGAAATCCAAAGACCATACAGAAACACTTGAAGCAGCATAGAACTGAGAGTTTTGTGGCTTTTATCTCTCATTCTTCTTTCATACTTCTGGAGAAAAGCTCCTTGTCTAAACCTACATTCTCCAGGTTTGTATGAATTAGGTCTTAGGTGTTTCAAGCTTAACAACTATAAAATAGACACAGTAGTGTCAGTGCCACCCAGCAGGGTGATTGTCTAAAGTCATTTTCTCAACAAGACATAGTTTACAGAAGACATAGGGCTTAGTTCTCTGACAAGCTCTTAACTTGACTTTTTTTGCAAGAATGTTCTTTACCTTCCACAAGCCCCCACCTTCACTAGAGAATTGCAATGCATGTGTACTAGAGGCTGCATTATGCTGCTCAAATATTATATTCTGACACTTCTTGCCTCTTAATGTAAAGGATCTTAATAAAGGTGATGTCCGTAACTGTCATTATTAAAGCAAAAGGAGCTCTAGTTACGTAAAATTATAGCAGCACCCATATTACTATAGACAGCCATCAAATCTGAAATTTCAGTATAGCTTTTGATGGAGTAGTTAGTCTCTGTGTTAAAGTTCCCCTGGTTGTCAGCCTCTTGAAGTTAAGAGCCTGTTTTAGTTTAGGTAATAGAGCTTCTGCAGTCTGGAAGTAATTTCTTTCCTTTGGCTGTGGGAGAGCTTGTGTTCAGCCATCTCCTTTTGGATATTTTCCCAGAAGATAGGAGCAGCCACCAACATGCGTGGATTATTAGTGTGGAGAAGAGAGAGAAGGCAGGCCTAGCTCTCTTCCATGTGATGATTCTGGTGAGAAATTGTTTATCTCTAGAGGAAAATGCAGCATGTTGAAGATTGTCACCAGTCCCAGGTGGAAACCTGGCAGTAGTCTTTACTTTTCCTTAACTGTGGTAGAATCAACCTTTCTCACATTTCAGTGCCACGCAGAGGTTGTGGTGTTGCTGCTGCTGGGTGGGGGACTGTTGAGTTCACTCCTAGGATGGTTTAGGTTAAGTATGGCTCCATCACAATATTAACATTTTGCTGAAATTGACAATTCCTGAAAGATTGTATCTCAAATAATTAAAGACCAATTAATGGAGCAAGGAATAAATATTCCTCCCAACTGCAAGGGCTTTCTCTCTTGTGGATTTCAAACATTTAATTGCTAAAAAAAGTAGATAATTTTAAAATGAAGCCAAAAAAGATCCATGAGATTTTTCCTTCCAAGTGTATGCAGTCTAGATGTTACACCAGTACAGCTGGTCCAGCAACTATGTTTTTGTGTTACATAAAAATGCTTTTTCTTACAAATCTATATTTGTATAATTTTTTTCAAATCCCAGTTTAATTTTTTTTTGTGTACTAGTGCTGTATAACAAAGTTTATTTTTCCAGAATGAAAATAAGTTTAAATCAAATATGTTTTATTATTGTGTTTTGGCTTTGTTTTTCAGATTTATTACTATCATAATGTGAAATGCAGGAGGGAGATGTTTGACAAGGACATAGTAATGCTTCAGGTAACCACATGTACCCATTTTTGTTTTTATCAAGCATTTTCAGGATATGTGTGCATTTGGCTTTAGCTCCATCAGAACCTTTTAATGACAAGGAAATTAATTCTTGTGGAAGAACTTCTATTTTTTATTATATCTGTGTCTTTAGGGGGAAATTTGTAAAGGAAATACTGTTGTGATCCTTGTTTTTTAAATACACTGTGGGAATTGCAGAATTTTCTGTGTAATGTATGTGTAATGCTTTATCTTCAAGAATGTAGTATTTTAACTAGTTGATCATGCTCTACCTGCAGTTGTGTGAGTCTGCAGGTCTTCAGTAATGTACTCAATGTATGTATTGCCTTTTCTCCCTCTCTTGAGAGCTGGCATCTAAAATGCTGGATAGAAAGTGGAACCCTATGTAGTAGTTTTTTAATTTACTTTTTTTCCCCTTCAGAAGAGATTTTTCAAATCTGTCAGTCTACTTAGCTCTGGCACAGAGAGGTCTGATGCCTTACTTCTACACTGAGAGGGACAACAGCTAAAATTTGCAGCTTGGGGTGTGTAGTTCACCCAGACAGCAAAACCTTTTCTCAGGAAGCTGCTCAAATCTTACCTAGAGTTAACAATACCCAAGATGATACGGAAGTCCCAAGTTACTTCTGCTTTCAGATGTATCTCCCTGAGGCTCGATCTGCCCCTAATTTTTAATGATAATCTGCAGCCATCCATTTGGGTAGATAAACTTCAGTTCTCTTGGAAATAATTCTGTCTTAAAGGTGGTCCCATAAGCAATAGTAAACTAACAACAAATATTTTTAATTGGCTAACTTAGATATATTGTTTAACAAACAGAAAAAACTTGGACCAGTCGTGTTCAGAAATGGAAGTAAATGTTTGTGGCTACATTGAAACTAGTATTCTTTCCAGAAAGGTTTGGGAAGCATTGATAAAGTCTTCAGCCTTTGTTTTTTAAATCTTTATGTACTATATACTGAGTGTTATTATGCTTTCTAAAAAGTTGAATCATCAGGAACAGGATTGTAGAGACAAAACCAACCAACCAGAAGTTTTTAAATGAACTTTTAGAATATTTGAGATTGATAGAATAACTCTGAATATTTTACACTTAAAAGGGCGTGAGAAGTTATTGGTAGAGCACAGAAGAGTAAACTCAAGTAGTTAAATCTTCATGCTCAGGATAGAGGAATGAATTTCATAAAGAAAAAGCTGTGAACATTGTATATAAATACATGAACGTGCTATAAGAGCACAATCTATTTTCTGTTTATCATATTTTTTTCTTTAATAGACAGGTGTGTCCATGATGGATCCAAATCACTTCCTGATGATAATGCTGAGTCGCTTTGAACTTTATCAGATATTCAGTACTCCAGACTATGGCAAAAGATTCAGCACAGAAAATACAAACAAGGTATTTTATGTACTACTGCACAGAAAATCTGCAGTTTTGTTTTGGAGAGTTTATCAGGTGTTTTTGCACCAAGACTTGCTTTTCTAATCAAGAAATTGAATAAACCTATTTTAATTTTGTTTGGCCAGTTAGAAATATGCATAAATATTTTTACCTGTCAAATTTACCTGTCAGAAACTGATGATAATTTTTGCATTGTTTAAGAAGCTTGGATTGCATTAGAAGAATGTTTGTATTTCAGCATAGTTTAATTTGGGAGTCTGAAGGGTGAAAAAGGGCAACATTTTTGAAACACTGGAAAAATATTTTCAGCATGTAGAATAATCTTTTACCTTTAATTGAAAAATGTAAATTCTTTCTTTGTGACTTTATTTTAATCCAGGATGTTGTTCAACAAAATAACACACTTATAGAAGAGATGCTATACCTCATTATCATGATTGTTGGTAAGTTCTTAACACGTTTAGTTAATTTTTAAATTTTAATCTCTTTAATGGTCTGAAGCAAGCATTCTTCATTGTCATCTGAAGTTTGGCTCTATTTTGAACTCCCTGTAGTCCTGACTTCTTTACTAGGAGAAAAGCCTTGAAAGAAGATTAATGTAATGAATTTGTGACCACTAATGGGTGAACACAAGATTTCACAGAAGAGATGTGTTTTCCAGTATTTTCCTTCAAGTTGCAAAAGAAGAGAAATAAATGTTTAAAGTCCTAAAAACCAGAAGAGTTTTCTCTTATTACAGGTGAAAGATTCAGTCCTGGAATAGGACAGGTAAATGCAACAGATGAAATCAAACGAGAGATCATCCATCAGCTGAGCATCAGGCCCATGGCTCACAGTGAATTAGTAAAGGCATTACCTGAAGATGTAAGTTACCTGGGGGGGAAGCAAATTCATCTTTGTAAGGCTGATTGCTGAAAATTTTCCTTATGCAAGTTTATGCCACTTAATGTGGAATGAAAGCAGCACGATTATGCTAAGAGCAAGGTTAGTGTGAGTACAGATTAATAGTTGTCATGGAGAAGGTGGGGAAAAAGCTATAGAAGAAGCAGCAACATGTGGAGGAGGAAGGAGCCTGGGAGCTTCTTTAGCTCTTTTCTGGTTTTGATGCTGTTTCTTAGCATACCTTCTGTCTGGCAGTCTCTGCAGTCTGCTTGTAAACCCTGAATAGATGTACAGAAGTGGATTTTTGGAGCTATCCAGAAATATAAGATGTTGAATTTTTAAGCCTAATAAAAATTGAAAAGACATGGAGTCAGACACGATGTAACAACTTGAGTAACATAAATGCTTCATTTGCATGTACAGAAACATATATCTGAATTCTGGTATGAGTAGTTTTGTAGGATAGTAAAAAAAATTTTTTAGAGTGTTTTTGAAGTAAACTTTTAAACTATTTCTGAAGGCAGTCAAAATTCAGAAGCTAATCTTTTACTGTACTAGTAGTACATTTAATGATAAATTCTGAAATATTTGTAATTGTTCTAAATACTTTAAACATTTTGAAAATTGAAATTTTGGGGTAGCATTATGATTTTGTTAAAAAAAAATCTAAGGTTGAATGAAAGAGTAAACTAGGATTTAAGGTAGAGTTCTAAATTACGTTGTCAATCATAAATACTTTTTCCCTGGCCTGTTAACTGCTGTGAATGTGTTGCAGGAAGGGAGTGGGGACATTAAAAAATGATTTGTGTATGAAGTGGTATTACATATTTAGCTGATTTTCTTCCTGCTGCCCTTTGTGGTGGTTTTACCACTTTTCAGTGACTTGTCTTCTTTAGCTTTCCTGTATTTGTTGCATTTTAAAGGCCTAGAAACTAGAAATATTGACTGTATATTCCTAAGATACACTGAGTAAGCTAACGTAGATTTTTCTTCTGTTACTGTTACATCCAAGTTCATTACAATAGGGAAAAACAGGAAAAAATAAGTACTATTTTAAGGCACAATTTTTTGTAAATACTTTTTTTGCAAAGGTGTTATTCCTGGATGTATTTTCATGTTACATGCTTTAGCATTCCCTTAAGTGCCAATAAAATAACTTTGCACTACATTGATTTTGGATCCTTATCTAGGGTTGTGTGATACTTGAATGCCTTTAATTCCAGAACAACAGTAACACACTGTCTTGCTTTTTCATTCAACATAGGAGAACAGAGAGACAGGAATGGAAAGTGTGATTGAAGAAGTGGCATGTTTCAAGTATGTTTCCTTTTATCCTAATATTTCCATTTTAGAATTGGAATATTTAAATTAGTGGAGATGATAGAATAGAAGAAAGGAGTCTGGGTCATGATGTTTTCCCATGGCTTTATTAATAATTTTTAATACTGTTAGTTACTTGATTTCTAGAATGTCTATTGAGCAGTGGTTTTTAGCTGTTCTAGATAACCATTTATTCACAGGTGTTAATAACCAATGACCATATGTCTTTATATATCTTTTTTCTTTGTAGAAAACCTGGATTAACAGGGAGAGGGCTGTATGAATTAAAACCAGAATGTGCCAAAAACTTCAATCTGTATTTTTATCATTTCTCAAGGGCAGAGCAATCAAAGGTAACTAGTAATTCAGCTTTCTGGGGTTTATTTTGTCTTTTTTTTGTTTTGCTTTCTCTCCAAAGCTCAATTCCTTGAAGAATTATTTTCTACTCTCAAGGGCAGAGCAATCAAAGGTAACTAGTAATTCAGCTTTCTGGGGTTTATTTTGTCTTTTTTTGTTTTGCTTTCTTTCTAATTCTTCAAGGAATTGAGCTTTGTTTTCTACTGGTTAAAAGTTAACTTTTAAAAGTCAACTTATTTGAGAATGTTAAAAAAATTTGCCCATGAGTTTACAGTGATGTATGTGCCACCAGATCCTGTGCCCTGTATAGAGCTGCTAAAATCAGTGGGCCTTCAGGAGCTTGTCTGTGGGTTCTCTTATGTCTCATTTTACTGAAAATATTTAAACAGTCTGTATTTTTCCTTACCTTTATGGAAGTTACCATTTTAGCTCAGGCTTGTCTTACAGTTTTATGCTAGAAAAAGAATCCAGGGTGGCTCCAGATGAAAGATTAATTTTGAAGATACATGCCCTACTTTACAAGTAGAATGTAAGACAAACTGAAAATACCTGGAAGCTTTCTTGTTCTATTTAAGGCTGGGAAAAGAGGGGAAAAAAATAATGAGGTAATAAAGCATGAATGGTTTTTTTTTTAGTTTTGTATTTATACAGGTTTTGAGTAATATTGTCACCATTCTATTTCAGGCAGAAGAAGCACAAAGAAAGCTGAAAAGACAGAACAGAGAAGATACAGGTATTTCTTTTTGAGAGAAGATGGGAGAAGGGGGCAGCATTTATCACACTCTGTGTTGCCCCAACACTTGGACTAACATTCTGTACTTGGGCTAGGCAGAAGCTGATTGAAAATGCAGCAATTTCATTTGTATCTCCCTGGTTATAGACAGGAATGTGATCCATCATGGTACCAGCCTTCTGAACAGCTTATTGTTTTGGCTTTTCTGTTCCATCCAAGCCATTTAAAATGCTGCAGTAGCCTGTTATCTGTGATACTGTTCATCAGGCAGTTAGCATACTGTCTTGGGTGAAGCTCTCTGAAAGTCAGACATTTGACATGAGTGTGGCAAATTTTAGAGGTGCTGAAATGTCCAACACAAATTTCCTTTTCAGCACTTCCACCACCAGCTCTTCCTCCTTTCTGCCCACTTTTTGCAAGTCTGGTCAATATTCTGCAATCTGATGTCATGCTGTGCATTATGGGAACTATACTGCAGTGGGCAGTAGAACACAATGGCTATGCCTGGTCGGAGTCAATGCTGCAAAGGGTATGTTGACTTAGGTAAAATTATGATTATGCTAAAGGAAAGAATATGTATTTTAGCATTTAAGATTGCTTTATAAATTTGGGTTGTTTGGTTTCTAACTTACCCAGATACTCTGAATGAGAAGCAAATGTATATACAAGATATACAAGGCTAGGGAAACTCCTCTGCCTCCAATTCAATTTACCTGTAAAAGTGAATGGGAGGCAGAGGTAAATTTCCAATAGAATGCACAGTAGAGGGAATAATTCTACTTGAAATAGTGTTTATTGTGGTAGAGAACCAGTTTATCTGAGCTGTTGCATGTTAAGTAAAGCACACTGGATTTTTCTTGACATTCCATTGCTTATTTTCAGTTTAGGCTAAATCACTTTAGAAAAAATCATGCAAGTACAGAATATGATTTTCCAACCTGAAAATACATCAGCTTCATGAGACTCAACCAAGTTGTTTTTTTCTCACTTTGTAATGATCTTTAGATACCTGGAGGGGTTACTGTAGATTTTTTGTCCTTAGCCATCAGGGCTATTCATATTGGTCAGGGTTGTTGGTTTAATATCCAACCCCAAGCTTCTCAAAAATATTAATGTATTTTTAAGTAACATTTTGCAATGAATCCACAGCTTGGAAACAGAGTATTGATTTTTTTATTTCTGACCTTCAGTTTTACTGAGTGTATGTTACCTTCTATAGCTAAGCTTAAAGTAACACTGGCAATTCTGTATAACTCAGAAAAAGCTGAAAAATGAATGATATGTCAGTATTATAAATCACAACAAAAATTGAGGAATGTGGTTACATTTAGGCAATATGAGAATGCTAGGCCTTGGAATAACTGAATAGAATAAGATTTTATTTTTATTTTTTTGAGACTGAACTAAAACATAGCCATGTGAGTCCCTCTGTGTTGTTTTTCAAAACATGGTTCATTAGGGAGCTGTCACTTCCTCAGAAACTCCTGGCACTTTGTATTCATGGGTAGCATGCAGCTGGACTGCATCTTTCCCAAGGCAGCTCTCCTCTTGGAAGCACTGTGCACATGATGATACGAGACATCTGGAAGGGGTAGCCCATATCTGATGAGACCTTGATAGATAGATACATGTGATAGACTGAGAAAATACTCTTAATTAGTAAAACAAATTAAAAAAACTGAAAAGACTCACATCAAATTTTACCACTTTTCTGTAGGTACTTAAGACTGTTGCATTCCAATTCAACCACAACACTTTTGGTGATTACCCTTTCCTTACACAGGTTTCTGTTGATTCCAGGCATTCAGTATTGCTTTTGCTCTTGAGCATCTTGCCAGTTTGTATGGAGTGGTGAAAGGGGTTGGCTGAGCCTGACAGAGTTCACCACAAAGATTTTAGTGTCTCAGCTTTGAAACACCATTCAGACTGCTAGTGCCAAATAGGGTAATTTCACTTTTTAAGTTCAAGGAGATTACAGCACTTCACTGAGCTAAAAGTTTTTGCATTATTTTAAAATGTTAGGATAAATTCAGTTCAACAAATTTAACTTTTTGTCAGAGGAATTTAGTATGTAAAAAGGTTTTAAAGTCCAGACATTCACATTAATAACATGAAATTGTGAGGGAGAAAGCTAAGCAGCACTGACTTCTCACTCACTAGACAGGACAGCAAGCAAAAAGATGCAAGTGGTATAATGTGTTTTTTAGCTGGTAAAGTTTCAAGAATTTGTAAACAGTTACTCCTATGTAATGTAACTTTGGAATTATGTGTATAGAAGTAACTTATTATATGATTTCATTTTATGACTTCCTTGTCTCTTAATGAATTACTGAAACTATATAAAGAGATTATATTAATAGTTTAAGAAAAGAACTAAAATTTATAATTTTACCTAGGTTTTGCATTTGCTTGGAATGGCACTACAAGAAGAAAAACAACATCTGGAGAATCTCAGTGAGGAGAATGTTGTAACATTTACCTTCACTCAGAAAATATCAAGTATGCCTTTCTTTTCAAGTGTTAAGTTTTTTTTTGGTTCTGTTTTTGTTTTTAATGTTAGTGAATGTTTGGTTTGTCAGGTAACAGTATAATCAAGTGTCGTAATTATTTTCTCAGAACCAGGAGAGGCACCCAGTAATTCCCCTAGTATACTGGCTATGCTAGAAACACTGCAAAATGCACCTCATTTGGAAGTGCACAAGGACATGATCAGATGGATATTGAAGGTAAATATGTTTCATGTAACTGCTGAAAATCATGGAAGGAAGATTTTTGTAACTTTCCCAATTATATTGTGATGAATTCCTTATTTTCCATGTTGATTTGTGGTACCTACTATTTTTCTCCTCTGGAATTGAACACTGCATTATCTGGCCAGCTTTATAGTATACACAGTTATTTTCAAATGTCAGAAATAATGTGGGTTGTTTTTTTTTCTTTTGTTACAGACTTTTAATAGTATTAAGAAACTAAGAGAAAGCTCCTCTACGAGTCCTGTGGCCGAGACAGAAGGAAATATTATGGAGGAGGTACAAGCAAGCTGTAACAATTAGCAGATCTGGAATAGGTCTGGGTTGTGACTAGCAAGGGATTGTATTTCTAATTGCAGCTCTAAACTGAAGATGGGAAACATGAGTGATTTCTGAATTTCTGTCTCATAGGTTATAGATCAAACTCAGTTCTTGGAAAGACTTATTGAGGCAGTCCCTGAACTATTTTTCTTCACTTAATATTGTCAACATCTTTGAGTCTTTAGAACTGTTTGTAGTACCCATCACAGCACTTAATGATTCTGTTCATCCCATAATTTCAGACACCTTGGAAAGTTGTCAAAAGAAATGATACCTGTATTTTGACCATGCAGGTCATTCCAGATAAGCTCTGCCAAATTGATTAGCCAGATGTGACGTTCTAGATACTACACAAAGACCTTGTACTCCTAAAAGCACTACAGTGCTCCAGCTAGTACAGAGGAAGAGCAGCACTAGAGATGAGACCTCACCCTTTTTATCTTATGAATGCTCGAAGGGAAGAGAAATACAAAATACAGTGAGAAGTTGAGGGGGAGTGGGTTCTGGATCTGCAGTTCTACCTGGCACGGAACGTGAGATAAAGAAATAGGACATAAATTAACTTTTTGGTAGACTTTTCTTTTGTCTTTTTATGAGCTTTTAATTGTTTGGAGGTTAGAAACACATAGAAGTAGCTGAAGTAAATTGTGCTGCCACAAGATTTTAAGCAATGGCTGGGTGCCCGGTGGCGTTTCAGAGTTCGCGCGATAAGGACAAGGCGGAGCGGAAGCGGAAGGCCGAGATCGCCAGGCTGCGCAGGGAGAAGATCATGGCCCAGATGTCTGAGATGCAGAGGCACTTCATCAATGAGAACAAGGAACTCTTCCAGCAGACTCTGGAGGAGCTAGATACTTCAGCCTCTGGAGTACATGAGAACAGGTAAAGGAGTCTCCTTTCAATGTTTCTCTAAGCTTACGTCAGATTGTCAGTTTACGTCAGATTGTTACTGCTTAAAAAAAAAGAGGAGCTAGATACTTCAGCCTCTGGAGTACATGAGAACAGGTAAAGGAGTCTCCTTTCAATGTTTTTCTAAGTTTACATCAGATTGTCCTATTGCTACTGCTTAAAAAAAAAAGCTTTTATTAATCTTGATGGAAAAAGATTCATATTTTTTTTTGAGATTAAAAAAGCAGAAGTAAATAGAATGTTTTCCTCCCCTTGCTGTCAAGATGGTGGGATAAATATTGATTCTTCCTTCATCCCATCCTCACAGTGCTCAACATCAGCAGGCAAATAATTTTTTTATATTGTAAACATAACATCATGCAGTAAATTGTTAATAATACTGGAGAGACTATGTTGGTAAAGGCAGTAAACTGGAAATACTTGCTCTGTGTCTGAGTGAGTCTCTCAAAGAAAATCTGATTGTAGCTGGAAATAAGGATTGAAGCATGCTAATGATTTTGTGGAGTGCTAGCCAGTTGAGGGATGGTGATGGTGGAGGGTTGCATGTAACGTTTTGGTGTTAAAATGGAGTGGGTAACACTATTGGGAGGGTATGATTTTTTTTTCTGGAAATTATGTTCTATTTCTGGGGGCATAAGAATTGTGTAAGTGCCAAAACTATTTTTTTTTGTCAGAGAGCATTTATGATAAAGCTAGAAAGCTCATTAATCACATCAGAATCATGCTCTGATTTGTGATGTTTTTCAAGTCATTTGCTCACTCGTATTCTTTGAATATTCTAGCCCTGTAATTTCAGATGCAAAACTCACAGCCTTGGGACCAGAGCAAACTAGAGTAGCTGAACACAGACAGGTTGTTATGTGTATATTGTGTCAGGAGGAACAAGAAGTTAAAGTGGACAGCAGGGCTATGGTCTTGGCAGCCTTTATTCAGCGATCAACTGTGTTGTCTAAAAATAGAAACAAAGTTACTCCAGACCCTGGTAAGTAGAGTTCATAGTTGGCTTTAATGAATCTTGGAGTCACTGTAACAACCACATGCTTTCTTTTGACACAGTGGCATCACCTACTAATGTTGGCTGTACAATTGTCAATTACTTCATTGTGATCAGTGGCAAAACTGCCCTGTTTTTAGTGAGGTAGAAAGGTGGATTCTAAATAATGTAAAAATCACTGCAAAGCACTATCTGTATGTTCTTCCAGACGTTTATGACAAATTATTTGTAACTGTTAAAAAGCCTTTAAAATCAGAAGTGTTTGTTTTTAAACTGCTCCCATAATGTTCTAGAGAGAGTAAGTGTGGATGTAGTGCTGTAAAAGCACAAGGTATCTGTTAGCTTCTTCTCAGTTATATGAATCTGAGGTGCCTTTTAGTGATAAGAAAAAAATGTTTGGATTTGGTTAACTTTGTGAAACAGGTCACAATGGTCAGTGGCATTGGTTTCTCTGGATTCTGTACCTGTAAACACATAGAGGATTTCTACACTGAATCATTTTGCACTCTTGCACTGAAGGTTAATGTTCTTAGCCTCATTGTTTAATAGCACTGAACCACCAAAACTGCTGGTAGATCTTGGGGACTTTTACCAGGGCCCAGCACCTCTGAAATCTTGCTTTGAAGTCTAAGTACTGTACATATGCTCAAAACAAATTGACATGGTACTTGGAAATGATCCACAAAAGTTCTTGTGGATTACTAATATGTTCTATGCTTTGTCAAATGAGTTATACTTCTGTGATGAAGTTTAATAATGATGGAAATGTGGTAACATTTCTCTGCAGTTAAACTATTTTATAAATGCATATTTTAAATGTTTTTTTTGTTTGTTTGGTTTTTTTAATACAGAAAAATGTGACCCATTATTCATGCACCCAGATCTGTCATGTGGAACACACACAGGGAGCTGTGGACATGTTATGCATGCTCATTGTTGGCAAAGGTAAAAAGCTATATTTAAGTTTTTAGTCCAAGTAGCATGTCATGTCATCAGTTTGTCTAATGGTGCTGATTTTAATAGCAAAGTTATTACTGTGTAACATAAACTGTAAAAGATATTTAATGAAACATTTAAAACAGCTTTCTGCTGGGGGGAAATAAAGTAAAATCATTGTAATAAATACTGTAAACATGGCCAAAATAATTTTTATTTACTGTCACCTTGATAAAGAAGAATCTAAAGCCACATGTGGCAGCTTTCATTCCTTTTGGTTGTTTATCCCTATGCCTAATCCACTGTGAGGCACATGAACACTGAAGCTCAAATATTTGTGTGTTTTTTTTTTTTTCCAGTTCAGTAATAAACATGTTCAGTGCATCCCTTGCACTATTAATTCCTCCACTGTTTCTACTTTGAAGTAGAAAAACATATGACCTGGTCCAATTTTATGATTTGTTCTTAGTGTGGTTTTTTTTTTTTTTTTTTTTTAATCTTTTTGGCTATTTTTATTCTTTGATTTTTCAAGGGGGATAAATGTGCATGGTGCTATGTGGTGCTGGTGCCATGTGACAAATGCAAACAAGTCAAGCCTCTGACTTCAGGTAGACCCTTGCTTTGGTACCTGGCATGGCTTCGGAAGTGCCTGATTTCAAATTCTGCCCTGTGTGTGAGGATAGGAGCTCCCAGAGATTGTGACTGTAACCATGTGCAGGTTTCACTTGTGGTCTTTGATATCACTGCTCACTGAAGATGGATTCTTGATTGTCTTGTGTAGCTCACTTTACAGTCCTCTGTTGTTGCTATTAACTCCTGGAAACGTCCTTAGATGTCTCTATTCAGACCATTTTTGGGTCATCATTGTGCACACTTCAAACCATCTCAGAGACTTCTGGAACAGCAGTTAAATTTAGCAAAGCAGCAAGTTGATTTTTTTCATACAGGGTTCAGACATCAGCCACCAGTTTTTCCCAGTTGCTGGTCTGTTGCAGCCCATAATGGAATATGCACGTGCATAATGCTCATGGCATTGTGTAACTGTATGTAAAACTATATGTAAAACTGAAGAAAATTTTTTTAATCATTCATCTTTCTCTCTGCCTCTTCCTATTACCCCTTTTTTGTGAAATGCAAATTGTTCATGTGCAGACTTCAATGTGATTTTTAACAACCAGATGAACTTAAGCACTTTGGGGGATTTTGGCTGCCAAAAACGGGGAGTAGCCTGCAGTTAGTAATACTTACAGGGTAGGGCTTTTCTAGGAAAAGGCAAAACTGTGTCTTCATGAGAATTCATGAATTTGTATGTTAAAGTAACGTTTTAATCATTTGCCACTAATACCTTGCTCTTTTCTAAAGGTATTTTGATGCTGTCCAAGCAAAAGAGCAACGAAGACAACAGAGATTACGAGTACACACAAGTTATGATGTAGAAAATGGTGAATTCCTTTGCCCACTTTGTGAATGCTTAAGCAACACCGTTATTCCCCTGCTTCCTCCACCAAGAGTTTTGTTTAACAGGTCTGTTTGTTTTATAAATGTCTGCAATAAATGTAGAAAACAAAATCCCCAATAAGCCATACTCCAAAAACACATTTCAAAATGTTTATTATCTTCTGTTTTGATAATGTCAAGTGGATTACCTGCCTAATTATTTTGGATTATAGACTTCCTGTGATAATTCTATAGTATAGAATGTAGACTATGAAAGGACAGTGAAATACAGGATCTACAAAAAAAGAGCTGAACATAAAGGACTATGTGGACAGCACAGCCTGTTGAGAAACAGAACTGTCTATGAAGTACTAATTTTATGTATGATTTGTTTTTAACTGATGTATGTATTCTGTTTATATATGTTTTTTGACAGGTTAGACTTTTCAGGCCAACCAAACCTAACTCAGTGGATCAAAACAATATCCCAGCAAATAAAAGTGCTGTGTTTACTTCGAGATGAAGGGTGTGCAAGTAAGTTGGAAGAAATGTGTGTGTTTGTCTGTGAAAATGTTGCCATATTCATGGAAACATTCATATTTTGGTTCTATCACAGTGGAGTTGAGAGATGGTGGTAAAAATGGCGAGAATAGCTTAACTTCAGTTTCTGGTGATATGCTCCTGCAACTTTTTATAAGGTAAAAATTATGTATAGGTCTATAATCAGTGTTTTATTACTTCTTGTTTGTGCAGGCAATTCTGGCAATGCAGAAAAAATGGATCAGCTGCAAATACCTGAAGGATTTAGACCAGATTTCAAACTGAAGTATGTGTTTACATCTTAATAAATAATTAAATATTCATTATGAAATGGTAACATAAAAATAGAGCAACTTCTGTGCTACAAGGTCTCAAGAATGAAGGCAAATACATTAATTTTGCTTTAACTGGAAAAATTGACCCTATTGTTATGATGGTATTGGAATCTAACCTGCAAGTAGTAAATAGTGCAGTAGAATTTCAGAGGTGCAGAGAAGATGCTGCGCTTACAGAAACTTCCACATCAGGATTAAGCTTTGCTCCCCTGTGTAACTGGATGTGGGATTCATCATTATAGCTTAGTACTACAAGTTTTTCTTTGTTTCAGGAACCCTTATTCTGAGAGCATTAAAGAGATGTTGACAACTTTTGGTACGGCAACTTACAAAGTAGGCTTGAAGGTTCATCCAAATGAAGAAGATCCACGTGTATCTATAATGTGCTGGGGAAGCTGTGCTTACACGATACAGACTATAGGTACTGATGTGTTCATTTTTCTCCTCTGTGTGTGAATTTCAGAATTGAGTTAAATGGACAGCATTGTAATATTTTGGGGGTTTATTTTTTTTTCCAGAACGAATTCTAGCTGATGAAGATAAACCATTATTTGGTCATTTACCTTGTCGACAGGTAAGGATCAAGTAGGAATTGCTCTCCGAGTCAGAAAAAAAAGTTATTGTGCTTTTTTAATGCAGAAGATCTAGATTTTAAGTTATGGTTATGTGATGGTTTTATTTGCTTTGTAGCTACTGTTTAGTCAATCAGTATCTGATTGTTAATCTATTTAAAAATAAAATCTAGCAAAACTGTTTCTTTTCTATTAACATGTTATTCAGTAAGGCCAGGGTTTCTCATTGTAACAGTCAAAATAAGAATACTGAAGGTAACTTGTATGTTTGTGTAAATATAAGCATCTGTCATATACATAGATATTCCAGCTACTTCCATAAAGTACAGCTGAGGGGCCTGAAAAGAAGCTGTAGGTCAAAAGACCTTTTCATGCTGAGGAACTTCGTTAACTGTGGCAGTGTCTCTTTTTCTTTGTTTTTAAAGGATGATTGCCTTACATCATTAACAAGATTTGCAGCAGCTCACTGGACAGTTTCAGCTCTTTCAGCAGTACAGGGTCATTTTTGTACTCTCTTAGCATGTAAGTTCACCACCTTATGCTGTTTTTTACAAAGATACAGAAAAATGCTTACAGAATGATTGTTAGTCTTGATTACAAAGAGATTGCTCTGTGTAGTGGTTTTAACAGACTGAGAGTTGGTGTTTTTGCATCTATACCTATGCATATTTCATCATACCATGGGGGAAAAAAAAAGGCATTTCTTTTGGTCTACACTTTCAAGATAAGTTTCAAGAGAAGTGTGAATATTTTGCTGTTAGGGAGTTGTGTTGATTGATCCCAGCTGCTTTTAGAAAGATACCTAGAGCAAAGGAAGAGGAAGTGTGGTCCTTCACAAACCAGAAGTGGTACACAGGAAATGTAAAGAGGAGGAAATTAAGATTAATAGAGTATTGAAAGGAAATAGGGTATTTTCAGAGGTCCGTAATACATCTTCCAACTTCTGTCCTCAAAAAGTGGCCTCTCTGATAAGACAGGTCTTAAAAGGCAAAGTCATAGATTAGTTAAGAATTTTAATGAGAACAGCCAAAATATTCCACAGTTGAAGCATTTCTATATACAGGTGAAAAGTCTGAAGTTTAACCTAGTGCAGTCCTCCATGAGAGGACTATTCTTAAAGGATGTTTTAAAATGGAATAATTCCTATGTTTATAGTCTGTAGAAAAGGGAATCTTCAAATACTTTCATATACTGAAATGACTAGCAGAGTTGGCAGCTTTATGGGGAAGGACTTGGTTGACATCAGTTTGTAACAGTGATGATTGAGACATTCTCTATGTGAAGCAGAAGAAAAAACATTGCTAACTGTTTGTCTGGAACTTTGCAGTATATACTGTTCTGTATTAGCTTTTCTGAAAAACTTGAATCAACGTTTCTTCAAAGCTCTTTTTCCAGCTGGCAAAAGCAACTGGACTGCTTTTATTTTTATGAAGGAAAAGTGTTCACTCTTGTATTTTTCCCAGGCTATGAATAAGGAAAATTATTAGCTTGTGATCTGTCAGTATTCTATGAACTATAGTATACATAGTGAATAAAACTTTGGTTTTGGAAGTCCCTTGCCCTGGTCAGAAGCATTTTTCACACTTCCTGGTTGAGTTCCATGGATATATGCTTACAAAAGTGAAAGCATATGAGATCTGAGTGGTGGTGAAATGTTTGCTAATGGAAATAGCTTCAAAATGTCACAGATCTTCAGCTGTTAATTTTTTGGCCAGCAAGGCAGTAGTCTTCAACTGAAGTGTTTTTAAGTTGTTATGATGGCATTTTTTACTGTAGTTTATTAAACTTGGCATCTTACTGCTTATAGTTGCCTTGTAAAACTATTCTCATAGCTGCAGTTGAAACTCTTTTACTGTAAATTAGATTTTACTGCTTGCAGTAAAAAATTTTGCAACTGTTCCTTGACTGTTATTTTAAAAATATTGTGACATTTTCAGGACACTTTAATTATGTTTGCATTTAGATGGAGGTACTTGGAATTTATTAGCTGTGCAAGTTTCTGTTGTCAGCTGGAGTGCTTTGGTTAATATTTTGTGGTTACTGTGACTGTGAATACTACAGAAATGGGGAGACTGATACTTAGCTCTTTCTTGATTAGAGATAAAATAAAGAATTTAAGAGACTCTTTAGCAGTGTATTTTTGAGTCTGTAAGGCCAATGAGCTACATGAGGCAAATTTAGTGAACGCTGTGAAGTTAAGTGAATTGTAGAAGTTTGTTCTGAACAGCTGTCCAACAGACAGCAGTTACAGTGACTAATGTTTGAGCTGATTTCTGGGTCACAGCTTGAGATGCTGTCTTATTTCATCTCCCACTGGAAACCTAAGCCACAAAAGAGAGTCGCTATGGGCATAGTGAATGGCAGGACTTACTTTGTACTACTTACTTCAAGTTTATTTCATTTTAGTCTCTCACATTAATGCAGTATAGTCAAGTAGGCAAGAGGCTTTTCCAATGATGTTGAACAACTCTCAGATTCACACCTTTCTGGCCCATTACTTCTGTGTTTTAAGTACTTTAGGTATATAAACCAAGAAGGTGGCTATTGTTTTGTAACTGAAGTATGCCAAAATATTTTCATATATAAATGTTCAAGTAATAAATTTATTTTTCTCTCTAAAATACTCAGCACTGGTGCCTAATGAAAAAAATGGAAATCTTCCTTGCATACTTGATATTGACATGTTTCATTTATTGGTAAGTATTCTGTAATATATATTAATAATGTTTTGTTCTAACAGGCATTATATAAAAACTTAATTGGAAACTTGCTTTTACTTTAGGTTAGGAATCTTTCAGAATGTTCACATTTTTAGTACTAATTCACTACTTCATACATTTAAAAGACTTGTTTCAAGTATTCCTGTCTTCTTTAAAAAGGGGTAAAATGAGGTGGAATGTATGCTCTTTGGATGTTAAACAAAAAAAAAAAAAGAACAAACCACACACCCCCAGAATCAACCCTCTCCAACAAACCACAAGCAAGAAATACAAAAAAAGCCTCTCACAAACAGGCCCAAACCCCCTACCCCCCAAAAAAAATTAATCATTATTGGCTTAAATAATGACTAACTTATAAGCTTCAAAATTAACCTTATGAGAGATGCTGCCTTCAAAGGATATAGTTTCTGCATGAACAGAAAAAGTTGGAAGATTCAAAAAGAAAAGGAATATACCAGCTTTCTTGTTTTCTTTTATAGGTAAGCTTGGTGCTCTCTTGCCCTGCTATACATTGTCAGGATTTTTCAGGGGTTAGTCTTGGCACTGGAGATCTTCACCTGTTTTATCTTGTCACTATGGCACACATAATACAAATTTTACTTACCTCATCAACAGGTAATTCCTCTTTCCTTCAACTTTTATTGAAATAATTTCTCAAATCTGTAGTTGGAAAGCACAGGGGTGCTATTGGTATATATATATCCTGTTGACAGTTGCAAAGTGAAATTGCTGGTGCTCTTTTGGCCCATGGAAAGTATTGGTAGATTGTACTCATGGAAGTTCAGTCTATTGTCTTTATTGTGTAGTGATGGAGGTGTTTTGGAGCATAGCTAGTCCTGAGTCCTTGCTTTCCAGTACCTGCAAGTGTTTATTATAAAGACTTAAGTGTTGCATGCTGAGTAAGTTGCAATTAGCAAAGTAAGGAATCTGTACATTCTGGCAAGAGCTACTGGATAAGGGGTGCTATGCCAAAGGCAAAGAACTTCTAGCAAGTATCTTAAGAAATCCAAACAATCAAACAAGTAAACCAGCATTTCACTGGAGCTGACAATAGCATAAACTTACCATGTAAGATGTGCAGCAGAAAACGTTTTTCCAGTACATTCCAGTGGAACGTTTCACTTAGTTTTAGCTTTGTTCTCAAAACTTGAAAAATTACATTCTTGCTGTATAAACATGTATATATGAAGTAACTTGTTATTTCTTTCTTCTTCAGAAGAGAATGGCATGGATCAAGAAAACACTAACAGTGAAGAGGAAGTAGCTGTATTTACACTGTATAAATTTCTTTGCCAGTGTACAGGAAGGTAAAAGTGTGATCTTTTGATAAGATTTTATAATATTTTCTTGCTGCCATACTAAATGTTAACCCCTGACTGAATTCGATATACTAATGCCGTCAAAGGTGAGACTTTTAACTGGGGGACTCTTGCATCTCGTTTCTTACTTGCTACTTCTAGATTCAGTTTTCACATAGCTATTGCTATAAATTCCTCTCTACTCGTGAAGATACCTAGCTCATTAAGATTATGCTCTGGAACAAGTTCTTTGAGTCTGTTTGCAGAGGTGTAGAGTCTGGAATTGGCAGCGTCCGAATACAGAAAACTTGTTAGGATCAGAAATGTCCATACAAGATTTTACTGAAGTTACTGTGACTGTTGGTTACACTTTTATGAATTTCCATTTTCTTATTTTTCTTGGAGTTACGTTGAAAAAAACACTTTCCAGAATGCTTGTTTCAACTGAAGTTAGTAATATAATATGAAATACAACTGAAGATTTACTAACTATAGCTCTAAAACTGAAATGATAAAATAAAAGCAAACTTTTGTTGTTTTCTTTTAAGTGCCTTGAAAGAAATTTCCTCAGGCTGGCACCTGTGGAGGAATCTAAAAGCTGGAATCATGCCTTTCCTGAGATGTTCTGCTTTGTTTTTCCATTACTTAAATGGAGTCCCAGCACCCTCAGAGTTGCAAGGTACTGTCTGTGTTTTAAGACATAAACATGTATTGACAAATAAATTAAAGTCTCTTCTCTGAGGAAGCCAATTGAATGAAATGCATTAGAAACTGATGTGGGCTTGTTACCAGTGCAGTCATATCTGCATAATGAAAAAGGGGAAAAAAAATATTTTTGCTTCTGTTCTAAAAATGTTTTTAATATGGAGGCAAATGCCATTTTAGATGACTTAAAACAGAAATCTAATATCTTCTGTTATAAACTGAAATTTTTCTTATTTCAAATCTATTGATTAATGTTTTGAAATGTAGATTTTTTTTTTTTTTTTTTTCAGTTAACAATTTATTTAAGAATCAGAGTAATTTTGGGCAAAAATTACTGAAACACAGCTTTTGGGCAAAAAGAGAAAAAACTTGAACTTGGATTTTTCTCTAACAAGTTTTCTCAAGCTCATAGTCAGGACCAGTAGTGACCACTTGAGTTCTTTTAGTTATGGATACTCTAAAGATGAGGTACAAAGTACAGGTGTACTCTCAGATGGTAGGTCCGTGGGCCTTTAGGGAGTTGTCCATAGGAGAGGGGAAGAGGAACACTTTGCTGCACTATTTTTACAGCCCTCAAGTCCCAGGTGCCTGGATGGCCCTGCAGGTCCCTGCCGCTGGGGGATGTCCTGAGGGTGGCCGTGGCACTGGGTGTTTTGCTTTCCCTTCCCACTCCCCCACCCCAGGACCCCCTTTTCTTTGGTGTTTACTGGGAATTGTGAAACAGCAGTGACTGCAGTGTGAGAGGGAAGTGAACACAGCTTTTAGTGCAATTCTCTTCACCCCTTTATTCAGGAGCAAAAGAGGCTGTGCCATGGAAGAGGCATGGTACACTTTGTCCTGGAGATGGGAGAGCAGAGGCTCACAGAGTCAATCCAGTAGACTAGCATGAATATGGCAATCTGGCAGCTGTGTTCTATATGTTGTAGTGGAGTTCTACATTGCAGGCATTTGCAATTTCTGTGTTTCTGAGCCTGTGGTATACTGCTTGTCACTGTTTCAGTTTGTGCCACAGACACCCGAGGAGGACAAAGTAGCCATTTAATGGACCACATTAAGCACAGACATACTAAGGTGTAAAGGTCATTGAGCTCTCTCCCTTGTGGTTCTTACATGACTAGGCTTGAAACCTGCTTAGGGGGGAGGCTTGAAGAAGGTTGCTTTTCATTACTTGCAGTTTTCCAACATACCTGTCTGATGCACTTCATACAACATTTTGGGTGTGGGGGGAATGCAGTTTTAAAAAAAAAAAAAAAAGCTGTCCCATTATTTAGAGTTGTATTTTATTTATTGCAGATAAAGCTACTTAAAAAATGTGACTGAGAATTACACTTTTTTTTTTTTACAGTAAATGGAACAAACCAGTTTGAACATTTATGTAGCTATCTTTCCTTGCCAAACAACCTCACTTGCCTTTTTCAAGAAAATAGTGAGATTCTGAACACGTTAATAGAAAGGTAAGTCATAGTTTTATGCTTACTTTAAATACAATAAAGAACCCTGCACAAGATAGTAATATAAGTATTCTCCCAGGAGTGCAGATATGGAAATGAATCATAGACTTCAAAAAACACTTGTGAAAAAAGTGGTTTAAAAGAATTTTTGTTGTAGAGACTGAATAGATGTTTGGTGGAATTTTTTTTGCCTTTGGAAAGTATCATCCATTGAAATTAAAAGCCAATTTTTTTTCTTTCTTATAGTTGGTGCAGTAACAATGAAGTAAAAAGGTATCTGGAAGGCAAAAGATGTGCTATCAGGTAAACATGGAGAAATTTTAAGCAGTGAGAAACTTTAATATTGCAGTTTTCTCCAAATATTTTTTCCTAACAGGTGTTTGTAACAACGTAGTGTCACTTCTTTATTGAATGACAAAGATATTAGGGGATAAGCAAAGATATTTTTTTTAATTTTGTAAGAAAAATGATATATTGCTTAAATTAGTAGATTTAAAAGGCAAAGTCAAATATTATCATTTCATTTAGACCAATCTGCAGTAATCAGAGGCATTAACATTTCTTCTCTTGTTTCCTATAGTAGATTTGTACCTTCTGATTCAAAACTATGCTGTTGCTAAAAGACAAATCTAACCTTTGTTTAAAAATACCAGGCACTGATGAGCATTTTTAATTATGTTTTTAAAGAATCTGAATTTTTCAGTGCTTGCAATCAACACCGAGCCAGTTGATAAAAAGAAAATAGCTTTTTATACATTTCTACTTGATAAGCAATTATTTTGAATTCAGAACACATTTCACAGTGGGCACAGAAAAGTATTTGGGGTGTTTTTCTGGGTAAAATAGTGGTTATCTATTATCCAGAAAACTATAAAGAAATATGAGGTTCAAAGTGTTGTCACTGAAAATATATCCTTGCATTTTAATCTCATGTGCTAAATACATGAAGTCAATCTTTCAACATTGTAAGTAGAACAATGCTAAGAGACAAAAATAAAAATGCATCGCGTCATCTGTTAAATATCAGGCTGTTGAAAGAATTTCTGACACAGTAAGAATACTCTGCATAATTGATACTGTTATGTGTGATTGTTTGAATTTTATTCCATGTTTTTTGCTGATTCTTAGCTGCTCTTCCCAAGATGGTCTGACTTGACAGTGATTTTTTTTTTTCTCTAGCAAGTTTTGTACATTGCTTCTGTTACAAATCTCTATATTTCATAACCTAATTTGTCTTATTTCTAGAGTTAAAATTATTAAAATTTAGTGTGTAGCATCTGAAAAAAAAAAAATTAACTGTTATTTCTAAAGACATACATATTTTGTATTAAGTCCTTTTCATTGCATGAGTATTTTGGTGTCTTCAGGATACAAGTTCTCTGAACTTGAGAATAGGACTATTTTCCATTCAATATTATTGACAGAAGGAAAATACAAAGCAAACTGATAAGAGATCAGAACAGATATTCAGTCAAACCTAACTAAACACCTCATCATGAGGTCTTGTTAAAAGCAGACATATGACATGTTTTTCTGACTTTTTCCTGTGCATTTTCTCAAATTCATAAAAAGTATGGGAAGAAAACTGGAGGTGGCCTAGTTGAGAGATGTTGTGGGTTATGTGCTACCATTTTACCCTGTGAATGGCAGAGAAGAGGAAAAATGTAAAAATTTACTTATTCACAGATGCTGTGTGAGTGAGTCAGGAAAACATGAATGAGTTGGAAATCACTGTATAGTATTTGTTGAAATACAAGTGGTTAATTTGGTTGCTTTATTCCAGCTATGCACGAGAATCCAACAAATTAATAGACCTTCCAGATGACTACAGCTGCCTCATTAACCAGGCATCCACTTTCTCGTAAGTTGTACCCTTTTATAGTGAGGATCCATAAAGCCTTCCTCTTGATGAGCTGGGAAACTTCTCATCTGAAAGCCTCAGAAAGGGTTTTTATACAATCATAAAGTTAATGGGCATGTATTGATTGTTATCTCTTCCAGCAAAACAGAAATTGCAAGGATCTGTATAAATGTTAATCGTATAGAAATTCAAAAGTGCTTTTGAATCTTTTAACCATCTAGAGTAAATACACATGATGGATTTTTTTTTTTTTCCCCTTAACAAAAGGTGTCCAAAATCAGGTGGTGATAAAAGCAGAGCCCCAACATTGTGCCTTGTGTGTGGGACCATGCTGTGCTCTCAGAGTTACTGTTGTCAAACTGAATTGGAAGGAGAAGATGTTGGAGCCTGTACTGCACATACATACAGTTGTGGTTCTGGAGTGGGCATATTCCTTAGGTAAGGAACTTCTGCTTTATATTGATGGATTAGATGGTGTGTGAAGACATGAAATGAATAGGTCTAGAAATGTGATTGCAGGGGTGGTTTGTAAAATCAATGGTTTCTTAATAATAGGGTTGCCTAGAAGCTAGAGTGTATTCATCTTCCTTCTACTTTGATATAAGGTTTGGAGGTTGTTTCTTTGAAGGTAGTCTTACAGAAAATTTGAATTTCATTTTAAAGAGAATTTGTTTTCTCTGTGCATTTATTTCCAATCAAGTATTACAAACCAACGAAGGTAAATACCTTAATTATTTTGTTGTTGTTGCTGCTGCTATTGAAAACATAAACTCATTTTGCCTTCCAGCATATAAGGAAATGTGAGATAATCTGTTTTCACTTTGGCAGAGATTAGTAAGAAGTGAAACTGTTTTATTTTTTTTGTGGTTGTCAAGTACTTTACACAGTCTGCAAATAATGACATGAAATGACATTGTTGTTAACTGCTAAGGAGGAGTATAGTAGGAGAAGGGTAAGGTCTTCAGGGTTTTTTTTTTTTAAGTACCTTTAAAAATCTGAACATATTATACTGAATTAAAGTAGATGAGAATTGGAAGAGCAGTGTCTATGAAAAAATGAAACTATTAAACTAGAAATCAACACCTAAAATCTTGTCTGTGTTTCTCTGTAGAGTACGAGAATGTCAGGTGCTATTTTTAGCTGGAAAAACAAAGGGCTGCTTTTATCCTCCTCCTTATCTCGATGATTATGGAGAGACAGACCAGGGACTCAGGTAAATATTTTTAAAACTACATACTTTAAAGAGAGCAATCCTAAAATTATCTGATTCGTTAAACACATTTTGTGTTACCTTTTTATTGTAATTATGCAGGTCATATTATGTTTTGACATTGCTGCTGCATCTAATGTCTTCAAACATTTTAGTGCTAGCATGTGTGTTAAGGTTAAAAATACTTAATGGAAGATCTTTGCCAGGTTATAAACTGTTGTTTTGAGGTGTAAAAACTGAAATCCTTTTAGCATCTATGAAGTTGCCTAGAAACTAAGGCTGATAATTGTATATAATGCATGCATTTGTATAATCTGGGTTAATTTAATACAAAGTGAAAATGCTAGGAGATTGTTCTATTTAACGTGGTACTTCTTTGTCTTAACTCCTGTCTCCGATTCCTATGAGAATAGTTGGGAAACTAGATACTGATAATGTCTGCTACTTCTGAACCTGGTCAGAATCTTAGAATGTGAGTTAGCTCAGCATGGAAAGACTGCTGAAAACCTGTGTTCAGACTTAGGGGGTTGTGCATGAGATTCCCAAAGGCTGGAGGGAATCATTGAGCAGTAAGGGTGGGGAACCAGACAAGCTACCACTCCAGTTTACAAGTCCAAATATCTGTTGATTTGTTCTGACAGGAGAATAATGTTTAAAGGGTTATCAAAATATTTTAATATTTTAAAGAATTATGTAATATTTAATGTCATACCTGAGTGTTTGTGCTTAGTTGTGTTGTTCTGCCATTCCTGATAATGATTATCCTCTTTTCAGACGTGGGAATCCCTTACACCTGTGCAAAGAACGATTTAAAAAGATCCAAAAACTCTGGCAGCAGCACAGTATCACAGAGGAAATTGGACATGCACAAGAAGCAAATCAAACACTAGTTGGCATTGATTGGCAACATTTATAATGGTTATCTGCTGAAGACTGGAACTTTGTTAAGATTTTTGTAACTCAGTAAGCTTTTCAAAGGAGGGATTAGGAAAAAAAAAGGCTGAGGGGAAAAAAAGAAAAACAACCACCCCAGTCCTGTTATTTAATCTTTGTTTTACAATGTATTTCATAAAGATACCAGTTAACATTAATCAAGTAAACTTATTTCTATGTAAGCAAGTTTTATTAGTCATATAATTTGCACTGTGCTTCCTTCACAGAAATGTCTTGGGTTATGAACCTGGGCAAATGAACTTGAGTTTCTGATAAAAAAAATGAATGACTCTTTTTGGAAGTCTGACTATGATTTTTCTTATAAACTGCAAGAGAAAAAGACTGCTGAAACAGAAACTAGATAGAGCACAATTACAGATTGTGTTTTGCCCCTTGCTAGTAATCTGAGCCGTTTTATTTATTGTTCTGCATTTTAATACTTAAACTGTGTGTCCATGCAATGGAATGAAGTAAGGAAGCAAATAATGTAGCAAATGGATGTTTCCGTCTGCGTCAGTGGATAATTCACTCTTTCACTTGGTGTATCTAAAACGATTTTGTCATTTGTACTCTTGCAGCTTTCTTGCTTCCAGTTGTTTTTTAACTCAAAAAACCTAACACTAGCTTTACAAGTAAAATAATTTAATTTAAAGCTTTTCCAGAGCATTGCACTCCTTAGAATTATGTAGTTTGTAATTTGAATTTAGCTGGGAAACCCTTTCACTTTCAATTATGTGATTGGTTATTGGTATTCAAGGGTTGGCATTGTGCTTTAGAAGATATTTTAAGACAATGACAATACGTGAAATGTCATGAAGCTAACTTTATGTTAATTTGCAGCAGCACAGAGGCTATTCTCTTCATTTTTTTTTTTTAACTGGTCAACTCTTAAGGTGCAAATCCCACCTGCTTTTCATTTTAAACTGAATGGTTTCCTCTGGCTTTGAAGGGCCTCAATCACATTGCCCACGTTTTTGCATCAGTGTTTTTTTTTTCCTCTGTTGTCCCATCAGGTATATTTACTTTTTGGCTTGATTTAAAGCTCTGTAAAGATGTTTGCATATAGTATATTTTATAAATATATTCTATAACTGCGCAGATTTGCACTTGATATGAGGGTGCCTGAAGGCAGTGAGTTTTCTAGTTGTATGTAATTAGACCTCCAAGGTATCTCTAAAAAGTGACATGCTTACTGATTTAAAATAAAATCCATTACCTTTATCTTGCCTATCTTCTGACAAATTAGAATCTTAATTTAGGTAGTTCTGTTTCCTTATCCTGTGGTTCTTTTAGTTAAGTCTTTAGTTTCTGACCACGTCTTCAGCCCGGATAAGCAATCCCTTCACTGTCTGCCGTGTCTTCAGTTACACTTCAGCTGACTGAATTGTTTCTATTTTTGCAGATTTAATGCTTCAGATAAATTTTGTATATTCATGGTGTACAGGACAATTTTTCAAACATTCAGTAACAGTTTTGAGTGAAGATGTGAAGTATGAAATAAAGAAACTTGGCCAATGGTGATTTCCTTTTCTTAAAAACGGTGCAGGCTACTCTTGTCTCTACTTCCGATCATAGATGGAAACATTTCTATATTGTTGTCACTTTTTACAGAGACATGCAGGAAAAAATGACATTAATGCTTCATCTCTGCCATCCCCTACTTAAGCTGGTTGATGTATCAACCATTTTCTGTGCATGGTACTTAGAAATCAGACGTTTTGGTGACGTTACTATTCCTTTGCCAAGAATCTTGCTTCTTAAGCTGTGTACTACAGTTTTGGATAATATGTAATTGCTTTGAAAAACTCTTTTCCTGTAAGCTTAATATTAAAAACATAATTGATACTGACAGATTTCTCTGTGCGAAGCAGAAGTTTGACAGCAAGAAGGACTTTTTTGTTTCTCTGGGATCAGAGTCGGAGAATGCAAGGCTGCATAGGTTCATAAAGTTATGATCATCAGTAACTGCAAAGTACACTAATTTTTTTGAGCTTAGTCATTCTTTACTCAAGACATCTATTTTCTGATTTGTTTTGCATGTATTTATATTAATGTAGAAATATTTATATATAACATTGTTTAAGTATCAGGGAAATAATATCTGTAATAAATTGGCTATAAATTTAGTATTAATGGTTTATGTGTACAATCTAGAATGTATTATCTGTTTGGGGGGAGAAGAAAATCCACAAAAACAAACAAACAACAAAAAAAGCTCCACTCAAATTCCCCAAACCTGGAAAAAAAAAAATCATAACAGAGCACAAAACAAAGCTGAAAGCATCAAGTAAATGCCTTTGGTGTTGACATTCAATAAGTACTACTCAAACATTGTTTTTAGAAGTTTGCTGTGCTTGTTCTTTCAAGTGTGTCACCTTGTTAATCACAAGCTAACAGGAATACCTGGATGTGCAACATCTGCAATTCCCCAGCTATAAATGTAAGATGATTATATTATTAGTGTCATTTGCTTCAGTCGGCTAAACCTTTCTTGACCTCTACCAAAAAGTCTAATCTTCTATTTAAAGGATTGTAAATTGCATTTTTATAAAGGGATGAGGGTTGAGGTTCACATCAGTAATGTGTTTTACTCTTCATACTTCAAGATGACACTGTGCTCCCCCCAGTCTGCGATAGAGTATCTGCCTTAGGCTGGAAGTGTGTACCCAAGATGCAGCCCCTGATGCCCTCTGCCTTGTGCCAAGAGCCAGTGCTCCCCACAGCTCTCTTAACTACCTCATCAGTACAGTTACTGGGAATTTGTTGGCTGAGTTGAAGTGCTTGTGGATTTTCAGCCTATTTATGTCTTTAGCTCTCCCACAGTTCCCTACAGCTTCCTTCTGTGTCCCTCAAACCAGTCTTCATGCTGATGACTAAGAAAGTAAATTTGGGCCTCGCTTCCCGCTCTGGCACTTGGGACAACCTGACCTGGAGAGTTCAATGCGTTGCTGTGCTGTGTGGTTCCCTTCTTTCCCCTGGCCTGTGGGCGTTGTAGTGCAGCTGCACGGACCCTTTTCTGTCCTTTCACAATTCACATGAAGCCCACCCAGCTCTCACGCTCTGGTGTCTCATTTTAACTGCATTTTATTTTATGCTAAATGACTTGGTGTTTTGTTTAGAAGCTCCATCATTGGGGTAACTTTCTTTACAACCTGAGTGTGTAGAGGAGAAGCTGGATGCTTGACCTACCGTGCAAGTACCTTCAGAACAAAATCCCAGCTGTTTTCCTTTTTGGGAGATGAAGGTGAACAACATGAGTTGCATCTCAAATCCCTTGACAGTAGAGTCCTGTTAAGATCAACTGAGTGTGTAATCTGTCTACTTTCTGCTCTGGACTCTCCTACTCTGTTCCTTTCTATGAACTGTCTTTGGCAAGAAGCAGTGGCTTTGCATTTCCATTCCACTGTTGAGCATAGTGATTATGTGAGTCAAATATGACAGTTTTGGCTTGAATATGAGCCCCTGGGAATTGCCACTTGTAACTGGTTGGTTTCCAACTGTTCATTGCTGCCCTCTAAGCCTGAAAATCCAACCAAGTTTCTACCTTGCAGGCCGGCTACCTAGGCTGCATCTGCCCAAAGTGGTGACAAGGATGGGGCCTGAAATAATGCAAAGAAAGTGGGTTTACAGCAACTTTCGTTTACTAAGAAGCAAAAGAGGAACAGGCCTTTAAACCAAAACAACAGTTGAATGATTTTGTTTTTGACCAGGATCGGGAGAATTTCCTCTGATAATAGTGAGAGATACCAGGTTGATTTCTGGGGCTTCTGATCTTTGTATATTTGTGTTGCAGCTGCTGTGCTTTTGGTGAGTCTGTGTCGTTGCCTGGCCAGTCTCACATCTTAGTGGGTGGGGGATGGTGCTCTTCATATGTTAACTGGCATTAAAGGAAAACTTTCCTAGGGAGTTATCTTCTTCTCTACCATTAGCTGTTCATTTCCTCAGCTCCTTACGGTGAGTGTCCCAAAGCCTGACCTTGCATGCAGAACACTGGGGAGTTCATGGGAACACTGGATTTGGTTACTATCAAGACTTGCCTTCTGCAAGAATGCTTTCAAGTGCTCAAGGAGTGACATCAGCCAGGGAGTCTGCCAGTCACACTTCTGCATAACATGGCTAACACGTCCCCATTTGGCAGTCTGCTTTCTCTGGGTTCAGGCTGTACATGGTACTGGTTCGACCTGTCCTCAGGAACAGGCACGCAGTAAGGCTGCTCACCAGTGAGGGGAAGACTTGCAGATGGCTTGTCTTTAGGGAAATTTCTGTCCTTATCATGAATTCCCTTTTTTTTTTAAGTTATCTATTTTTTCTAATGGAATTTGAATGTTTAGAAGAATGGGGAGGAGTAGAGTTGGCTTTTCCTTCTGGGCTCTATTCAAGTGAAGGTGGGAAGGGTCTCGCAATAAGAAAATTGCCAACAGGTATTGCTGGGGCAAAAAAGTGTCTATTATTCAGTGCCTAATGAAAGTCTTGTGTGTATATAGCACATTTAATTTCTAGTTGCTCATAATTTCTAGTTTACCAGTAAGTGGCTTCATGTTGTTGGGGTGTCCTTTTTTGGTTTAGGGAAAAAGCAGTGACTGATGGAAGTGCATTATGATCAGCCTGTGGAAACTATGTAAAGAGCACGCAGCACAGAGAGCTCTGGAGCATGGAGGCATGCCCAGGAGGAGCTGGAGCCTCTGCCTCTCCTTGCTGCCACCCATCAGTGCCCATGCAGCTTAGGGGTTTTGCTATCCTGGAAGTTTGAACCGTTGGGTAAGGGACAGTGAAGAATTCCATGTCAGGTGGGTGGTGAGGGATCTCTGGCTTTACTGAGGACCTTGACCAGTCAGTGCTTGCCCCCAGGTCGGGCTCTGGATGTTTATCCACTGGAAAGCCTTTTGAGGCCTGACTGAAAGTCCCACAGAGCTGTGCTCTTCAGACTGTTAATAAGGCTCCTTCTACCTCTTGCTTCTTATCTATTTTATTATTATTTTATATCTATTTATTAACAATGGTCAGGAGAAATAGTTATTCCTGGTTCCATTCTAGGAGGGTCAACTCAGTGTCTGTTGACTAATTCAGGTGTGATTTCCATGCAGCTGTATTGAGCTAGTTCTGTCAATAATATTTGTACCTTATATTAATCAGTACATATTTAGTTAAACATTTACAGGCTGATTCAGGAACATAAGCTATTGTAAAATAGTTCAGACATTTACAAAGCAGGGTCCTGTGAATACCAGCCATTGAAAGTGTTGTATCCCCTGATCATGTGGGGAGTGTTTTGGTGCTGTCCAGTACACCCTACCCCCAGCTGGCCCTGAGAAGCAGAGCAGTATGGTGCTAAGTGGGAGCTTCCCACTAAAACATCCTCTTGCTTCAGCTTGAGACCATGTGGAAGGGCACAGGAATATTTAAGTTCAGTCTCCACCCACACAGTTACACCCACAGGCACCCAGATGTGTGTGTCCAGGTGCTGTGGCCAGCACTGTGTGCCACAGAGGACCAGAGCAATGGCTACTGAGTCCTCCCTGTCTACTGGTCGTGGCAAGCTGCCTTCTGGAAAGATCTTTTATACCCCTAGGGCTTCAGCAGTAACTGTGGTGCCACGTTTTGCCTCAGTACCCTGCTTTACCCTTCATAAATCTTAGGTGTAAGGCTGCCCATTGTCTTTTCTTGCTAGAATGCAGTAATGTGAAGGGGAAGGGCACAGACAACACGTTACATGACCTCATTTTCTCCTTGTTACCAAAGCTCAGGTCTGTGTCTGAGAAGCTGACTGTACTGGGGCCATTTGCAGCTCAGGTTTCCTGGGCTGGGGGTGAACAACACATTTCTGAGCATCTACCCACTTTCTTGCTGTCAGTCACATCCCTGTTTATCTACACATGGTGCTCTCTAAAGGCTCGCTCGGTTATTTCTTCTGCTGTTTCATACATACACGTTTCTATTCATACTGCAGCCATAGCAGTTTTAACATTTCTTCTACAAATCTTTTTACCAAGTACAAAAACTGCTTTGCATATTCTTATCCCGAGGCTGTTGCATATTGATCCTCTTATTTTTTTCCTGCTCTTCTGCCACCTTTCCTGGCATGCAGACACTAGGTGCCCAAATCTTACATCTTTGTGTCTTGATGGAGAGATGTCAAACGCTCTTCTCTTGAAGGAAAAAAGAAGAGGGAGTGTGAGGAGTTCTGAAGTACACCAGGTGTAGGAGCTAAGAAATGGCAAGTGCTAATCTTCGTCTCCATGACAGCAGCGATTAAATGTTACTTTTTCATCAGTTAGTGAATATATATTTTCACAGTCTCTTTCCAGACGGCATGAGCTCGGAGGTGGTAAGTTTTCCAGCTTTTCCTTTGCGTAGGATCCTAGAGGGAAAGCCAGCCTGGCTAGCTAGCCCCAGGCAGGGTGGGACAGCTGAGCTCAGGTCAGGGATTGCATCTGTGCAGACCACTGTGGTCTTTTTTTAGTGACTTATAAAAGCAAGGGATGGATTTGAAATCATCCAAGAAATAGTGTGCGGAACATATTTCTGTACATGCTGTACTCTAAACATGAAGGGTGCTAAAGCCTGTTAATAAACCAGAGAAAAGGTTGTAAAAATGTAACAAAGGCAAAGAGATCTGTTATTCACTTAATTACATAATTCACTGGTGTCCTCTAACCAGAGGTGCCTGCATTAGAAGGGTAACACATGCTCCCCATAAAGACAGCTCCAAGGAACCTGCATTTTCTTGTTAGGATTGCATCAGTCTTTTGAAATGAGTGTGTGGTTTGGCACAAAGTACCCTAGGAGGAGAAGAAAAAATTCTGCTGTAACTGTTGGGCATCTAATGCTGTTGAACTAGTCAGGCATCTCCTCTGTGCATTAAATCTTTCCGTGTCAGGCTTTGGTAATTCACAGAGTGCTCTAGTAGCTGAAAGCTGAGAATGTGGTATGAATTCTGAAGCAGTATTTTGTGTTATGGTTTCTTTTTCTGTGTACTACTTCACAACGCAGGCTTTAAGCTCTCCTGTCTCGTCAACCTGAACGGGATGGAGCAGAAAAGAAGGGATTCTGAGTGGTGTGTTCCATTGTTGGTTTGGGGTTTTTTTTTTGTTTGATTTAATGGAGAGGTAAATCCTATGTGGTAGCCATGTGTGTGGCTTGCAGAAGTTGCTGGGAGTCTAGAAAGCTAGGGGGTAGCTGCTGTTAATGCATGTGAGATATTTAGATAAAACATTTCAGTGTGGGTGGCATTTCCAATGGTCAGGCAGGCATGGAATAAAAGCAATGCAGGTGCTGAAAGGTGTCATGTCCACCTAAGACAGCCAGCCCAAGAACCAGTGTGGCTGCCTCATTGCACTGGAGTGGAGCATGTGCTTAGGGTGGGGAGCCCTGCTCCAGGCATGGCTAGGGGCGTGTGATTTCCCAGGGCTGCAGCAGCAGTGATTGCAGCAAAAGGAGGATGGGTTGTTTCCTGCTCTGAGCTTCAGGAAACACTTGTCTTCCCCAGTGACAGAGACCTAGTTGTGAAATATTTAAGTTGTGAAATATTTCAGGAGGGTACATGGCACTAGGAAGGTGTACCTGCATGAGCAGCACACCTGGGTGAGTGCTAGCTTGCAGAGATGGAGGAGCCAGAAAGTGGATTTGGGGACATGCTGCAGTAGTAATTATTTGAAATTTGGGCATAATAATAACCTGAAGTATTCTAAATTTTAATTTTTTTTTTTAAACTTAGACAAGTAGAAAATAAATTTAAATTTTTAGGTTCTAATTACATGACTACAGCTGTAGTCATGCCTTACCAGGTTTCATATGCCCGAGTTTCCCCGTTTCTGATTTGTGATGCTTGACCCTGTTTTGCCTGGGAACATGATGTAAAATGTGTGAAGGTTTTGTTGTCTGTTGAAGCAGTGTGCCTTCAGATGGAGAAGCTGCAGACCCGTCCTTTGGTCCTTGTTTTGCTGAGTTGGCCTGGTACCTCTGATTCTTGTACCACCCTTTGCTCTGGAAAAACTGGCTTAGAGAACAAACTGTGGAAATGCACCTGAAGAACTTGCTCGTTGACTCATGGTTGTGGACTTTCTTTTTAGTAGAAACAGATTAGTCAGGGAAGACTTGTCCTGTATGTGTTGCTTTGGAAGGGGTTGGTGGGATGGGAGGTGGGAGCCTTGCTCAGCCCTTCCACCAGCACTGTGTATGGGGGGCAGGCTGCAAAATGGGGGTGTGTTCCTGGGGGAAGGGTGCTGCAGAGCTTGTGCACGTGATGGAGACCCCACAAAGCTGGGCTCCAGGGCACGGTTTTCTCCAGCTTTCCCACCTCACAATTGTGCTTTGTATGAATTATTTAGTAATACCAGTGAAATGACACAGGGTCAGCAAATGCAGGTGCTTTGAGAGAGGTGTTTTGCTGCTTCAGGGTTTCAAGTCAGTCATTGAACACGATGGGTCTGACACAATTTAACAGCAACAAAAAAAGGTTCACGTACACATTACTTCAGATTTGAGATAACGACGTTACTGTTACCAGAAATAAAGTTGCTTAAGCCTTTGTCTCCCTGCAGGGGGCTCTTATCACATGGCACCATTCTATTTTTTTGGTCTTATCTCTTAATTAACTAATCTCTAATAATGCTCTTTATTTTTTTTTTTGAATGAGCGTTTGTGATCCGCCCCCATTTTACGTTGATTATGGTAGGAACAGCGTTTGGGCTTTTTACAAAATAAACAGGGCGGGTGGAAATAAGTGACTGTTCTGCTGGGATCCCTTTTTCTTTAGATCAGCCTTGAAAAATCTTCAAGGTAGGAAGTGTGTGGTGCCTACGAGCCCGATATAGCATTCCCATGCTCTTGGCTAAGCTGCACACATGCATTTGTCTGGTATTATAGAATGTCCAAGCTCATGTAATGCATGGAGGCTAATCTTATCAATTGTATTAAGGCTACTTAGGAATTAATAGCTTTAAGGAAGCTGTTTATATTTCCTCCTTTAAAGCACTTTAGTGAATGTTCTGAGTCCCTTCAAATAAATGTCACCGATAAAACAGTACACTTTTTGTCATTTCTTTTTGAAAGTAAATTGCATTTCTTAAAAGTGGACACTTCAAGGCATCAGGCTGGGTCTCAGATCTGAGTACATGGATTTAAGCTGGTAATCTGTATGGAAGTGGCCTGGTTTGTATGAATTAAGAGCACATCCTTCTGAAGTTTATTATTTTGAAAATCAGGGCACGGCACAGAAGTTGTTGGATTGCTGCAGGCAGATTTGACTGCATGAGCTTTAGACAAATTTAAAATAACAATGATGCTTTCTTTTGAGTGTCTTTGCAAATTAGATTTAAATGGGGAAAAAGAAAGGGTTATAAACCCAGTTCAGCTGGGCGTCAAATATCCTGAGGTTGTTGGTAGTTTCAGTTGTTGAGCATGTCTAGAAGTGAAGGCCTGTGAAGATATTTGAATTCCTATGTACTACAAAAGGATGCTACTAAAATGGTCCAGGAAATTCTGTTTCTGGTAAGAGGCAAGTGATTTAAAGGTCTGTTTGCACAACCTGAGCCTAGCTGGGCACAGCAGAAGAAGGTGGTTTGCTTTCTCTCAGAGCATTATATAGAAGAGGGGAAAAGCTTCCCACCTATAGGAACGCATAAAACAGGTTCAAAAAATGAATTCAGAACCAGAAAGTCAGCAGTAATGCAAATTAAAGAAATCTGTATTAAATTGTATATATTTAAACATTTTCTTTAAAGAGGAGATATATTGCAATACAATTTTTAATACCTAAATTTACATTTTACATTTGCAGGCAGCAGAGATATCTGTATCTAGAACAGCATTTGGGATGTCACGAGGAAGTGTATGTAAGATTGGACGAATGATATATTACATGTAATATTTTACAAAGCAGTCATGTTACCATCTTAATCATAAGTTTTTACAAAGATCTTCATTAACCAGGAGACTTTATTTTAGACAGCCTTAGCACACACACTATTTGTTCTTATTTGTGTGAATATCCGACTGCAGTACTATTCTTCATAAACCTGTCTCACATGGTCTGTCTACCTGCCTAATGCCATGAGACCCTTGCTCTGGAAACTGGCTTCTCCAGAGTGGTGTTGCAAGAATAATTTGACAATGTATATCACTCTAGCAATAGACTAGGAGGAGGGGGATGGGGGAAGAGATGACAAATAATTGGAGAGTCCTGGCTCTATCAGTGGTCTAAACCAGATTTCTAGGGCAGCAATAAATCTAGATCACTTTGTAAAATCAGATGTCTAGTCAAGTAACCGGTATAGATCACAGCACACTGAAGCCTCACAAGGAAAAACTGTAGTTAATCCTTGTAATCCAGCTCCTATCCGTGTGTGACTCCTCCGAAAAGCTCTTCTCTGATACATGTGGCCACATCGTGCGTCATCCACAATCCTGTTCTCCAGCAGAGCAGCTGAGAGGAGCAGCTGGTCGTAGCAATGTCTTACTGAGAAGGATGGGGTTGGTCTGGTTTGTACAGTTTTGCCATGCAGAGTGTCCCTCAGCAAAGCAACAGATGATAGGCTGTGGTGAGTAGCACGTTGGCTTTTGTTAGTGCCCTTGTTCTAGTCAGTCACGCACAAGAGAGTTGACTTTTTAGCTCATTATTGTAATGAAAATGAAAAGCTTTGAACAGCTTTGAAAAAGTGAAAGGATGCCACAAAGACCTATCAAAGTCAAAACTTGCATGCAGGTGGCCTGAAACAGCCTGGCCATGGAGATGTAGACTATGGCTTGATGTAAAGACATGTCCCTACCTCTCCCACCGTGAACTGGTCTGTCCATCCCAGAAGGAGTTTGAACAAAAGCTGGAGGAGCTGAGTGCTGCTGGAGCGAGTGTTAAGGATGAAAACTAATGGGCTATGCAATGATTAGGCAGCTGCAAACGTGGCTTTGTTTGAAGACCAGCCACCAGCCAGGTGGAAGGGACCTGCTGGGAAAACTTCCAGGGACACAGCAGACAAGGAAGGGTTTTGCACAGCCAGGGTAAAACTAAGCGTAGTGCCTGGCTTGTAGCTGAGGGGACAAGGTGTCTTCAGTTGTTTGTGCAGGAGGTTGGGGCTTTCTCTCTTGGGTTTCTTCCCCTTCAGCTGAAGTTACCTGGTAGCTGCAGGTAAACTCAGGATGATGCTTTCTTCCCTTACTAGAGGCTACACACCACAGCAAACCCTTTCCATGTTTTATTCCAACCTTGCATATGAGAACAGGGTCCTCCCCAGCTCTGACAGTATGCTTGGCAAGATGCAGCATGTGCTGAATGTGCATTCCCTTTGACTTAAAAGATATAATGAAAGGTACCCTTATCACTGATGAAGAAAAATAAGACTTGTAAAATTTGCACTCTGGAGACTGATTTAAACTTACTTTTTCCCTGGCCTCAGAGTTTGAGGCTTGACATACTTGCAAATGAAGGGTATCCGTTTGCTAGCACTTTGAAAAACACCTGAAGTGTTAGTTCTAAGTAGCCTTTTTGGTTTGCTTTTAATTTTCTTGATTTGAAAACAGTTGGGCTTGAATATTCTCGAGCAAGCTATGAGATTTGCATATGTGAAGGGTTAGGATTAGGTCCAGGGTTGCTTTTTAAAATGTCCAGAATAACTATCAGTGGTACATGCTCAGAGCATTGATTCCACCCGTTACCAGAGGACTCTTCTAACCTTCTACTTGTTTAAATACAAAGTGAAGCATAAGTCTAGGAGACAGTCATTCAAGATATACAGGCTGAAAAAAAAACCCTGAGAAACAAACCCCATATCTTAGTGTTGTTTTCATGATACTTGTACTGTTCTGTTAAATTACAGTTTTTGCTTAGTACATAAATTCTCAGCATAAAGTTGCATTTTGTTCTATGTACATTTTAAGAATACAGCAGAAAATACCATTGCTTAGCACGTTAACAAAAATCACATAATATGAGAAGTCTGTCAAAATACCTGTATACTAAGTTATATACAATTCTGGAAATCCTTATTCCTTTGACTTCTAACCTGTTATTCCCCAGAAAGCCAATCATCTGTTTGTCTTTAGAAGTTGATGGACGTAAAGTGTGCCGATAAACAATTTGAGAAAAAAATATTAACTTTTCCAATTCTACTTTTAATTTTGAAATAAGATGGAATGGATACCTGTGTGTTGTCAGAAATTGATTTTTTTTTTAATTACCTGTCCCTGGTAAGGGAACATGAATATTGCAAGCCCTAGTGGGGTCGCTTCCCCAGGGAGGTGTGAATATGGTGTACTTACATTGTGGATAACTGCACTGTCCCAAGGTGCACTATGTTGTATACTCCCATATAAAAAGAAAAGCTTACGTAGAAATGTGTATTCTGGTGGTTGATACATAGCTTTTCACACGTAGCTATTCACAATTCTCAGTTTTTTTTATTTCTCTCTGGTAACAAGTCCACATCAGTGAGGAGCTCAGCTGACGGTTGCGATGGCTGGTGTCTTCCCACCTTCCTCTCCTTCGGCCCCTTCGGCGCCTGCTTCCACCTGATTGAACTTACCAATCTTTTTCAAACTCTCCAGTGCAGACTTGAAAGTGTCCTTCAGGCTGTTCTCCAGGACCCACCCTTCGCTTTCACATTCGGGGTCTTCAGGATTGGCAATGCTCTCCAGGGAGGTGTGCAGGAGACGCAAGCCAACCATCACAGACGTCTGTGCCATGCAGTGGGAAAGACAGAGAGCGTCAGGCAAACCTGCACACCCTTAGCCACATCCTCACCATCCTCTCCTATCAGCAGCCCCGGCTGGTGGCATCAATAAAGTGCCAAAGGCACCAGATGCAGCTTAAGGGCTGTGGGAATTCTCCACGTGGGAAGAGATCCTGAGCGCTCTTCCCCCTTGAGACAGCCAGGAGGGGTGAGGGGCAGTTGGCAGGAGGAAAAATGACCCTTCACAAGCAGAAAAGGAAAGGGTGGAGGTCTGAAGTGCACCACAGGAAGTCTGACAGGTGATAAGTAATGAGTGGACACATCAGCTTACAAGGGTTGCTGCAGAACAGCAGCTTTATGTGGCCATGTGCACCAGGGGCCTTTCCCCATCCCCTTTCACAGGTTTGGCAGCTCCTTGGAGCTTTTAACGAAGCCTCTGCTCTTGTCCACTAGATGTCTATAAATCTGTTTAAATGTGCAACAGTATCCTCTGCCATCGTCCACTTCATTTTATCCACAGGTGTTTTTACTTCACATTGACCTTAATTTACTTTCCAAGCATACTAATCTGATCAAGGAAATATTAATGAATCAGCAACTGTGCAGGACAGAGCAGCAGCATTAGGATTTGAGCCATCAGCCTGTCTACTTCAAACTCTAGTCTGGTTTTTTTGTAGAGGTTATGTGCAAGTAAGGAAACCAAAGCAGCAGGTGATCTCTATCTGTTGCAAAACTGTCTAAAACAAATTTCTATTTCTGACAAAATATTCCCTAGTCCCAGCAGCCTGGCCTGAGACTTATTCTACTGTAACATCCTTGATGCTGGCAATACCCCAAGCCTGCCTCCAGAGAGAAAGAAGGCAGTCTCCTGCATTCTAACACCATTCAGACCAACCCAACTTCCATTCTTATGGTGCTTATGAAAAATAGTCTTTTGTATGCTAGGTAAAGCTAAGATCAAGACTACTGGGTGTTGCTACCAACTTCACAGGATTTGTTCTGGAAAGGAAGTGATTACCTTTGGTTCTCCTAAACCCTAATGGCTAAAGGGGTTGGCATCCTAGTGTGTTGCTTACCTGGTGGCACAGCTGAGGGCCATGGAGAGCTGCCCAGGACCTGCAAGGTGCAGCTCTCTGTTGAGGCTTTTGAACTAGAGGTGGAGGAGCTTGCAAACTCTCATGCAGGATTACAGCAGCAGGTAGCTGGGTAGCTCTCAAGTTGGGAGTCGGCCAACAGCAAAATTCACATCTAGCTTTTGGACTCATGGGGCTGCTCAAGCACATTCTTCTGTGGACCATTCGTCACCCTACCTACCCTGGTCATCCTGTTTGTGTGTGTCAGTGTCTCTAAACTCCTAGAATTCTAAAGCTGCTATTGGTTACTCTCAAAATTTTCACGTTAGTGTTTCTCTGCTTTCACTCAAGATGAGAAAGGGAAAAACATTGGTCAAACAACCAAGCTTCAACAAATACTTCCATAGCCAAAGGAAAAGTTTCATCCTGTTCAACATGGGAATGTATGACCTACAACATCTTGGTCCTCAAAGAAGTTTCTACTGGCCCTGAATCTGGAAATAGTCTCATTTTGTTGTGGATCTATCCAATACTATGAAAATCAGTTGAAACACTATTTTATGTTGGTCTGAATGGTGTTAGAATGCAGGAGACTGCCTTCTTTCTCTCTGGAGGCAGGCTTGGGGTATTGCCAGCATCAAGGATGTTACACCAGCATAATACAGTAGAATAAGTCTCAGGCCAGGCTGCTGGGACTAGGGAATATTTTGTCAGAAATAGAAATTTGTTTTAGACAGTTTTGCAACAGATAGATGAGATCACCTGCTGCTTTGGTTTCCTTACTTGCACATAACCTCTACAAAAAAAAGCAGGAGCTTTTTTTTTTGTGACTGAGTTACCAAGTCCTACTATTTGACAACAAAATTAGCTGTATTTACAGGCTTTCCTGGATGGCTGGAAGTCACTAAATGTTGTTGTGCTTTAAAGAAGGAAGATGCTTGTGCAGAACGGAGCCGCTCACCTGCCCTTGAATGAGATCCTGTGACATTTTCTCTCAGTGTAAGACTTAATTTTCTTAAAACTCTTGCTCAGAAAGATTTTGGGCCCCTAGGGTTGAGATTTCTTAAAAGCAGTACAAAATATTCAGGGTCTTGTCACCTCTAGTGAAACAGCCTGCTTTCTCTGCTGGATGAGAAGAGAGTCCAGGAGAGTGTCTGGTAAAATGGTCTATATCTCCTGCATGATAGCACAGAGCCTTGGACTATGAGTTTACTGAAGTCCTGCACTAGGGAGGGAACAACTGCACCAGGATATGCTGGGGGTGACTGGCTAAAAGCAATGTGGGAGTAAAGGCCCTTGAGGTGTTGGTGAACACAAAGTTGAACATGAGCCAGCAATGTGCCCTTGCACCAAGGAAGGCAAATGGTGTCCTGGGCTGCATTAAAGTATTGCCAGCAGGCTGAGGGAGGTGATCCTTCCCCTCTACTCAGTGCTGCTGAGGCCATAGCTGGAGTGCTGTCTCCAGCTCTGGGCTCCTCAGTACCAGAGAAATGTGGGTATACTGGAGGGAGTCCAGCAAGGGGCCACTGAGATGATGAAGGGACTGGAGCACCTCTTCTGTGTGAAGAGGCTGAGCCAGCTGGGAACATTCAGTCTGGAGAAGAGAAGGGTCAGGGGGATCTCATCAATGTGTACAAATGCCTGCAGTGAGCACGCAAAGGAGATGGAGCCAGACTCTTTTCCACAGTGCCAAATGGCAGGACAAGAAGCCACGGGCACAAATTGGAACACAGGAGCTTCTGTTTGGATGTTGGGATACACTTTTTCACTGTGAGGGTGACTGAGTACTGGCACAGGTTGCTCAGAGAATTGTTGGTATGTCCCTCCTTGGAGATATTCAAAAGCCATCTGCACATGGTGCTGGGCAACTAGCTCCAGGTGTCCCTGCTTGAGCAGGAGGCTGTGGACAAGATGACCTCCAGAGTCCCTTTTCAGCCCCAACCAGTCTGTACTTTGAGTTGTATACCTCCAGCAGGGACGGCCAGGGCATCTGGGTCCCAAGGCTAGCTCAGTCTCACTGAGGGATGATTTGCCTTGGCCAATAGACAATCTGTCATGAAAAAAATTGCCATTTTACATTGCCTTTAAAGTGGCATCAAGAACAAGGCCGTAGTGTTTCTCCAGGGTTAGGTATGGGCAGCCTGGCCTGGTGCATCCCCTCCCTGTACCACAGCAC
>NW_008606122.1:0-15135 GCF_000691845.1 Merops nubicus | reverse complement strand
GCTCTTCCCCTGTGCCAGCAGAGCAAACTGTGTCCTTCTGGAGGGTTCCTGCTTTCTGTGGGCTGGTTTTGAAGATTATTGGGAGTGCACTCCTAGTATTCAATACATCAGAGAGTTTACTTTCCAGCACACGATGTGCAGTGCAGCTTCTGCTCACCTCTCATCGCTCTCCGGGATTCCCACGTCCTGGACTTCACTGCTGGCCTCCCTCTGTGGCACCACATGTGAAATGCATCTCAGAGTCTCAGCCACTGCAGCAGCTGTGACCTCTTGAGAGCTACGTGTTCACACGGGTGAAGGACCTGAAGCACCTCAAGAGCCAGCTACTGCCCTCCCTTCCTTTTGAAATGCTCCTTGAACCCCCCATTTCCTCTTCACGGTCTGAGGCAGGTCAAGAAGACAGCCAGGCTTGCTCTGCTTGACCTTCTGCAGCAAAGCCCATCTGTTTGCCAGGGTTTAGCCTGAGGCGGCTTAGCTAGAGCAGGGTGTGAGCTTTTTTTGTCACCCTCATGACCCGTTATCACTCAGGGGAAGCCTGCAGCTTTTGCTAGTAAAAGCAGCATGTCAATAATCTATTTCCAGAAAATATGACACGCTACGTTCTTTTCAAATAGAAGTTTTGATACTTCAAAACAGGTTCATTCTTCCCCGCACCTCATGTAGAAATGTTAAACCTAAGCAGCCTTTCCTGAGGTCCCTAGACCTATTTGGCACGTTACATTTTTCCACAGCTCAAAGTAGTAGCTGTGGTTAGTGTTTCCCCCTGGGCTCTGTCCCCCTTCCTGCACCTCAGCATCACTAACCCAGCTGCATGAGTCCACTGCTGGCCCCCAGGAGGGCTCTGCTGGGGAGGTGCTGCAGATGTGCCCCTTGGCTCGAGTTCACAGCAGCTCCAGGATGCTCCTTTGCTTTTGCACTTTTTCTGCAGCTTCTCAGCGTGCCAGTGAAAGGGAAAATGAGATGTGCAGAGCCTGTGTCTTAACGACCTGCTGGGTCAAACCTTGATCAGACTGACATCTTACCTTGGTCAGGAGTTGGGACTTCTGCGGCGCTCAGTATGAAATTGTTTCTTACCCTGACTGCAATTTAAAGAGAGTGGTTGTATTTCAAGAGGGACTAAATGAATGTCTGCTTCCTGTTTTGCTTCCACCCTTCAAAGTTTGCCTTCAAAGTGAAGGGAGTTTGAGACCCAGATCTGGACTCTTTACAGTAGAATATCAAGCAAGTCATAAATATTCAGGGGGGCAAATTAATATAACCCAGGATTGTGGTGTTTCTTTAAAGCTTTACCCCAAGAGTCCTCTGATTGCCTGAAAAAAAATCTCACCTTATATTTTGAAAAAGATGAATCAAAAAAAAGAGAAGATCATATTTCTCATTACGCCACAGGTTGAAAAAAAAATACCTGGGTGTACTTTGAAGAGTTAGAAATAAAATACTACATTTTTACAGCTGCTATTAATGTTAATGTATCACTGTCATTAATCTCCTACAAGTCAGCAGAGGTATGTTACAGATTCCTAGTCATCATTTTTTGCAGCTGGCGTTAGTATTTCTGTGCATTTTTTCTACTGAGTTTTTGAATTTCCTTTTGATTTTCATATACAGATGAAATTCCTCTCTCTTCAAGAGCTCTTCACTTGAGTCTAGGCTGAGACATGAGCTTCTCTTTCTTTTCTTACCAGAATAACAACACTATAAGGTGGTAGTACATTTCTCAGTTCTGCTGAGTAGTTAAAAAACCAGAAAAACAAACAACAAAACATGAAGTAGCTTTATGGTATTTTTTTTTCAGTTCATGGGTTACTTGGGTAGGTGTTTATTTTCTAAAAAGCATCTTCGCTCCTGGAAAGGTGTAGGCCAATGCTTGTGTCAAAATATAATGGATCTTTTTTTAGCTTGCATTCATCTAAATTCTTTTAAAGCCAGCTGAATCAATAAATTAAATAGGCAATGCCATTTTCAGCAGCCTTTTCAAGGGTGAGAAAGAGCCTGATGCACTCCATGGTGAGCTGCAACCCCCCTGTTTGCCACCCGGCCCTCCCCTACATCCAGCACCTCATGTGCCAGCCCTCGTGCCACTGCCAGCCCACGCTCCCTGCATATCAGAATTGATGAAACACTCCTGGATAGAAAACTGGCCATCTCACACAGGCAGGGGGACACGTTTTCCTCACATGGAATGAACAGTATTTTAGCAGCAAAGCTGCACTTTGGATTATGGTGCCCACAAAAATCTGTAATGGGCAGTACTGGCACCCGTTTGCATGTGCGCAGGGGTTTTGGGAAGAAGAACAAAATAAGATTAATCCATCTGCTTCACCTAAACCACTTCTTGTAACCAAAAACATTAGTGGAGCAGATAAAGGTCTTTAAACCAAATGCTGCGCTGAAGCTGGACACTGTATATGGCTCTAGGTCTTATTTAAGACCTAAATCATAAACCCCTTCATCACACTTTCTGTCCCACAAGTTACTGCCATCTCTTTCTGATGCAGTGCTTTCTGTATTTTCCACTCCCCCGTAATGGTGACACACTTAAAATTAATGAATGCATCTGGACAGCTGAGCCCTCACACGCTCTTGCCTGCTCAGCGCCCTGCATTTGGCAGAAAATCAGTCCCTTTTTCCCTCTTGTTGTGGGATACTTGAGGCTTTGGCCCCTTGATCTGAAGGAGAGGTCTGTAATCTAATCTCCACCCCGTGCTTCTCTGCTGTGTATCCAGCCTGGGACCTTTCAGGCCTTACACAGATGTTCACTATTAGATGTTTCCTCAGCCAAAGAAAAGTGCCAGACAAGTTATTTTAACTAGGTCTGCTCTTTAACTCGGAAGCCCATGCTGAAAGGCATTCTGCCCCTCTGGAGCTGGTGCTTCAACAAAGCGAGCTGAGGGGAGAGGGTTACCTCAAAAAGCCAGACGAGGAGGACCACAGCACCCATGGAGCTCATCATGCTGCTGTAGTAGTGCAGCAGGGCCTCCCGGCAGCCGCGGCGCCAGAGGTTGAGCTCCTCCGTTTGGTAGTCGTAACTGTAGTGAGCAGAGTTGTTGGTGACCTGGTACTGGATGCAGGGCCTCGGGGAGCTGGGGTTGCAGCAGCTGAAGGGGACACCATCCACCAAGTACCTTCCGTCCACGTTGCTTTTGATGCGACTGTGGGCAGGGGCAGAAGGAAGGATGAATACACATGCACACAGGAAGGTACACCAGAGCAAACTTGCATGAGGAAGGAAGGCAAAGGCAATGTGGGTGTCCCCCCATGCCCCCTGGCCGTGCCCTTTCTCTGCATCCCCTCTTCATATAGTGGTGTTTGTCTCAGGTGTTTTTCTCCTCTGAAATCCTTTTCTATGTCAAGGCTACCCTGAGTCTAGAATTAACTCTTCATGATAGAAACGCATCCTCTGGGGTCACTTCTTCAAAGAAAATAATTTTGAAGAAAAGTAAATGGCAGGAATTTCAGGAGAGGCAGTCAGAAAAGAGTGATCACAGCACAGTTAGACTGGAAGGGAGATGCTGGAGGTGACCTGAGCTTGGATAAGGACCCGCAACAGCCTTAGGACCTGTCATATCCAACTATACCATTGATCCAGCAAACCGAGTAGCTTCTCTTTGATGATGATAGCCACAAGAAGGAGTCATGCATTTATTCTTGGCTTGGGAAGGCAGCCAGTATTTAAAACATGAAATGTGCTTCACCAACAAGATGTTGAAAAATTGCTGAAGTCCCTGCAGGTCCCCCCCAACTACTGTTCTTTTGAGACTGTGGTTGCTCTCACTAAACAACCGTTTCATCGGATGTCTTAAGAGATGTTCAGATGAGAAATACTTAGAAGGCAATAGTTCCACTAGCACTGCAAAAAAAGACTATAGCAACAGGACTGCAATGCTAACAAATGCTGTTTTGCTTAGAAAATGACAGAATGGAGAGCCCCAGTGATCTAGCAAGGTGGAAAAAGAAATCTGAGGGTTGATTGTAGATTTCTACGTGGATATTTTAAAATTTTGTCATAGAGAGGTGATTGCAACAGCCTCATGAAGCAAAATTCCACTTTGCAGTCATGACCTAAATAGATCTAAATGCAAAACACAGCTGAGGTTTTATCTCTAAATGTAAAGTGTGCTCTGAGTTGGGTCTAATTCCCATTGATGTGTAAATGCTCCACCAGCTTCACAGAGACAAGATCATGCCTTTGCTCTACAAATAACACAGAAATCACATTGTCAGGTTCAGAATCCCACTTTTCCCTGGAATTAAAGAGAACTTTCCTATTGACTTCAAAGGTGCCAGAAGAACCCACCAGGAATGTGAGCAGAAACTGTACCATCACATAGTTCAAACCTTTAATTCACTCATTAACATCCATTTGTGGATTTTTAATGCCCAATTTCCTGCCTCAGTCATATAAAGAAATTGCCCTGAATCCCAGTTCCAAACAAGACATAATTTATTAAGGACAATATAACCTTGTTTTCCCTCTGTGCTGTGCCCTTCCACTGCTGCTGGATTAAGTTACAGCCCTCAAATCTCCATATAATGCTAGCAAGGTGAACTTATTATGTTTCCAAGTACATATTTATACCCATGGGCATACCTCTGCAGTAAAAATACTCCCTTATTAAATAGTGAAGGTATTTGTTATAAACTTGCAGTGCAATAGGTTAAGCCTATAACAGTTTTCACTATAAAGTCCTAGTTCAGAATTGCAAAAACAACTAGACCACCCAATAAGTCAAAACAATATGCAGAGGCACACAAGTGAAATACCACTTACTCAGGCATGCAAGGATCCCAAGAGATAAACAAAGCTTCTTGCAAAATTACTGCAGACATTTTTAATAGAGGCAGTATATTTAAAAGGCAGATTGCTTCTAGTTCACAAGACCCTTTGTGCAACTACGGAGTATGAATGTTAACAAATGCTGTTCCTAAAGAACTCTGAATAATGATCTTTTCCCTGATGCTGATTTTTTTCAAAGGTCATGGGTATTTACACTCAGTGCTTGTTTTTTAATTTCAAAAGTTCATTTGTTTATTTTTTACTTCTGCTTACTGCACCTAACCTGATTTTGAGATTACTGCCTCTTTGCGTACTGACATCAGAGCCATTAAGGTGTTTCTTGTCAACAGTCTGTTCCAGTTTGTACAGAGGAAACTCATGCTGTTTGCATGTGAGGCTTAAAAAAAATAGGCAAAGATAGATAGATATTGATATTGAACATATTTTTTTCCAGGAAAGAACTTAAAATGCATTTGGCTCTAAGGGACACTGTATAAAGCTAGGAACATCAACGAGTGTTGATACTTAATATTGCCACAGTGCTGAAGCAATGAGTGAATACAGAGCTAAAATTCTAAATCTTAAGGATTTAAAACACATGAGTTATTGGTAAAGCATTACTGTTTCTATTTGTTTCCATGAGATTGATGAGTTGCCAGTATCTAGAACGGAGTTTTAAAAGTGGCATCAACAGTGTATATCCAGGGAAGTCTTTTTTAGGAACTTAAGTGGCATTGAAATCTGCTTCAGGAATAGCAAAGTTCTGATACTTTCCTGTTGATATTGGAAGTAGGTAGGTGTGGCTCAATGTAGTGGTTTATAAAGAGGTAAAAGACAGTAAAGAATATTAAGTCTGTTTACATCACAGTGAGTAAGAGTGAGAACTGTATTTTGGTACTTTCTACTTTACGTTCTTCATAATGTTAGAGGAATTTGTCAGAGGAGGAAGCAATCTAGTTATCATTTGGGATGCTTTTCAAGCAAGAGCAGAGAAAAAAAAAGTTTATACACTCCCCCCTCCAGTCAATACCTGTTGGGACATACATTTCTCTAGTACAAATAACAATGCTATATGATACAAATGCCACTAAGTCACTTACTCTTTCACTTCTTTGGAGCTGAAGTCTAGATATCTGTTGCTGATCCACTGAATTTCAAACCAATCTTTGAAGCCACTGTTCCCACAGCATTTGAACTCAATTTGGAGCATGTCAATGGTCTTCTTCATGAAGCATCTTCCAGGAGTGTCTGTGTCCCGGTAGAACTTCATGCCGTTCTTGAGCCCTTGGGCCAGGGTGCTCTCCAGAGAGCCCCGCATGAGAAAACAAATCAGAGCAACGAAGAAAAGGAGGATGTTAAAGAAGAAACATAGTGCCAGGTAAGGTTTCAGCAAAGGCTTCCACTTGGCAAATTTAGCGGGATCCAGAGAATCGTAACAAATTTTGCCAGCAAAACCATTGAAGGCGCAGGATAATATACCCATCAATATCAAAGAATTGGGCACAAAGTGGCTTTCAGAATTGTCCATCACTTCGCTTCGCTTCCGGAGTTCAATTTTGAGGAACAATCCCATGCTAAAAACAAGGATTCCAGCAAACACTGAAAACCAGTTCATGAGCCATAGTCCCTGCGCTAGTTTTACCCGTTTCTTCTGATTGAATTTGACTTTCAGCACTGCCATCTTCGTAATGTGAGATTTTGGAAGTTTTCACAGCCTGGACCCCTCTTCTTGGCGTAAGCGACTCGAGGAAGAACCATTCAGGCATTGGAAGAGACCCCAAACAGCAGAGTGGGAAGCAAGCCACTGCACAGTCCTTCCATCTTGAGCTCCCCCAGTTAGGATTCAAGCAAGTAAGATATTCAAAGATCCCAATTAAGTTTCACATTAGTGAGAATAATGGACAATTAGCACCTACAAGTATTTCTGGTGGTTCCTTCCAAGCAAAGGAGAAACGGTCTCGAGGTTTCGAATGGTTTGATCTGGATCTGCAAGACGTCATTCTAATACCTCTAATCATTTGATCCAATTTGGAGAAATGTCTGTCAACAGATGAGTGGAAATAATCCCTCATTTTACTCTTTAGTAGATTTGTGCTTTCTTATGATAGGCTGCTGGGCAGAATATGAAAACCCAGAGGCGCAAAAAGATCTTTATTGCCAGAAGAACATGGATCCTTTAAGGAAAAAGGAAGAGGGCTCTGAGACTAAAAAAGGCTGCTTGAATACAAGAATATACTTCCCCTACGTGATCCTGGTTTATTCCTATCTACAGCCAAAACCACCTTTCTAGTCCTTATCCTTCTGTGTTGACCCAAGATGACATCCCGTGGCTTATGTGTTCTGAAAGCAGATAAGTGTGTAGTTTACAGTGACCTAAAAAACCTAAGCTTGGCATTTCCTATTTACTTCCAGGGCTTGCACCATCTTCAGGCCTTGGCAGGAGGGAAGGAGAAAGGAAAAGTTCAGAGAAACGCAATAAATAAACCCCAGGCTGAAATCTAGCAGTGCATGTATAAAAAGTGAGCTGACATGAGCAGCTTACTGGCTAATCACCGTGCCAGGGAGGGGAGCAGGGCTGCCCAAGGAGAACAGGGAGCTTACGCTAGGGACAAATTTGACCCAGCAGCTGAAGAGGGACCCTCGGGCTGATGCCGCTAACCAGCGTTAGGAAAGCAGCCCCGGGGTCCTCGGGGTTTGCTGAGGGACCTGTCTCTGCTTTCACTCTGTATCAGGTGAAAAGGAGTGATGATGCAACCCCCTTCTTCAGTGCTGGCCTTCTTCCCTGTGCCACACGCCCATTGCAGGCAAGCATGGATGCTGGGCTTTTATTCTTCCCAGTCCTTTAGGAGTTGCACCGGCTTTGAAATATCACCTCCTGCTCCTCCCGGACCCCACAGAAGTTCAGAGCTATTGGGGAAGTCCTACGCTGGCTCGCCACCCACTGTGGGCAAAATTAGCCTGAGGGCAACCTCAAGCAATGTAAAATTAAGCTGCAGAGGTGTGAGGGCGTGGGTGCTAATGCTGCAGGTGAGAAAGGAGAAGGGCTGAGAGGTTCTGCCTCGACCCAAGGCAACCTCTCCTCCTGCTGCTGCCAGCATGCCCTGGGGGCATCCTCTAGTGGCTGCCAGTAGCATGGCTTACTAACCTCCAGTGGGAGGCAAAGGGACCTGCCCAGAGGAAGGCAAGTGTGAGAAAAGTATGATTTTTTTTTAAGGGCACTGAAAAATAGCATTTTGGCAGTCTGCTGCTGTGTGGTCCCACGGGTGTTGCTCAGTTGCTGTTTGAGATCTTGGAACACTGGAGGTCTCTTCAGTAAGGACAAAGGTGAGCAAGCTGCTACGTTTCCCTGCACTAATAGGTTTTGAGCTGAATCTTTTCTGGCCCATCCAGGTGCTGTTACAGGAACCCGGAGAGCAACTGGTAACTGGGATTTCCCTAAATCAAGCCTGATTGTTTGCATGCTCTGGGGGTGCCCCTGCAGGGGTAAGGTGAGTGTTTTAAGAGGAAAGGAAGAAGGCAATTATCCATTTGGGCTACTCCCCCTGCTTGCCATGAAGTGCATGAAAAGTGCTGTTTCTTGGAAGAGCCTATTGAATATTTTTTGTGCACTGGAATAACATTTCTCCTGGCTACTTGGGAAAATATCCTATAACCATGCAGTGTCTGTTACTACATTTCACTAACTCCTCCAGGGCTCAGCTATGGAATACAATATAGTTTGGAGTGTGTGTTTATTGGACAGCCTGAAGTTAATTCTAGGTAGATGAAACTGAAACTATTTCCTTTCTTGTCAGTGATGACAGAGTGAAAGTCTAGTTGAAGTGACAAGGAATTTTCTCTCAGGTTTGTGGATCACAAATATATACAGTGAAATATGTTCTGCAGTGCAATTAATAAGGAAAAGAAACAGTAAACCTGCCCGTGGCTGATGTAAGCCTGGTACTGCTCTGGGTATTGGGAAGCTTATGTCCAAAAGCAGAGCTGATGGGCTGAATATCCACTGTTTTCATTAACATTCAGGTGTCTGCAATAAATCTGATGCAGCAAACCCATGTCACTGTATATGCCAAGGAGTTTCCTCTTCATTCAGGAATAAAAATAGTGCAGTAGAACACGCAGCATAAGCTTCAGGGATCATTGATCCACTCTTCCTTAAATGAAGGAAACAAGGGGAATCCTAATAAACCACTCCTAAATACTGAACCCTTTCGGGGCCATGATCAGCGATTCACCTGATTATCAGGAAGGGACACTCGTGTGCTAATTAGACCACCAAGACTTTAGGTAATACCTTTAAAGTCATCACAGAGAGCAATCAAAACAACCCAGATTTGGAAATTTGCTGTTTATTTCAGCATTTTCAATAGTACACTATCAGCTGGGGACTTAAAGTGGCAAAAACTACCCACCTACCAACTAAACTCATTATGCTTGGAAACTTTAAAGGGGATTGGTGACATTAAATCCTAGGCTTCCACTTAAAAAATGAAAGGAACACTTTTAGAAGTGGGGGCTTAATGCTTCCAGACCTGATGAGCCCTGTGCAAGTTCCAGAACAAACTTGTAGCTGAATGATGTCTTAAGCAGAGTAATCTAAGGAAGAGGAAGGTTTTGGGGGATCATTGAAAAGTATTTTGAGGCATGGACAGCATGAGAGAAGATGGTTTTGTCTGGCATCTTCTTTACTTACAAAGCTTCATCTTGGCTGGGATTTGCCTATAATTGGGTGGACTTACCACTACTTTCTACTTCAAATATAAAATATTGAAACTGATCCATAACAGAAAAAAGATAATTGCTTTAAGAATGTTTGAGTTAATGGTCTCCTCAGGGGTTCCCTGTTAAACCCAAATGTATTCATATGACAATTTGGAGAAGGAAAAAAAAAAGTTAGAATAATATATTCAAATTATTATTGATCTGACCATGAACGTGTTCAAATTCAAAACATTGTTAAAAAACTATTATTTCTTTGGCTAACCAAATACCAATATTGGTATCTTCCCAGAAAGATATGCCTGCTAACCTAAACACAAACCACAAACTTACCAGTTAATGCTAAGAAGAAGGAAAAAGCACAAACTTACCAGTTAATGCTAAGAAGGAAAAAATTGGTTTTAATGCAAATAATTCAACTTATTTGCTATACAGTCTGGTGCCCTGTCCAGGACCAGCTGTGCTCTTTCTGTCTTCAGGAATGAGCTATAAAAGGCAAATTCCCTTTATACAGGTATATTCTACGTGCCTAAACTATGGAAGTGCTTTTAGTTGGTAAAAAAGAATAAATTCCTGGCCAAATCTTTCTTTTCACACTGCAGTGTGATATAAAACATGTGGCTTTCTTGGGTTCTTTTTTCTTTTCTTTTCTTAGAAGTGGTTAGGTTTCAGTGCAGCAATGAAGATGTCTGGTTTTACCTAGGATAGCAAGTTATTGGGTAGAGACAAGGGGTTTGTTTATTCACTGCAGCTTATGGTTCCAACTGCATTTGTAACTGTGTGGGGTGTACAGGGACACTCCTCAGTGACAGTGTGGTAGAATGACTCTACTGCCTTGTGTAATTAAGAGGTGGAGAAAAGCCTGAATTTGTTTTTTTTCCCTCCTGTGTACACAAGTGATTTGGTAGGCTACTATTTATGTGGCATGTGAGGTGACTGCAGGTCCTGAATCTGGAAACAGAGGCAAGTTGCTGAAGGCACTGCTGGGGCTGTTGTACACCCTGGGAAGGGCCATTTGACCTGCTGGACCCTCTGGCTCTTAAAGGGTCCTGGGGCACACGGAGGGGGTTTGAGCATGGTTTTCTGCAGGGTAGCTCCCAGGATTTCAGCCATCCTTATTCACAGTGTGGGTAATGTGATCAGAAAACAGTTTTTCTTTGACCCCTGAGATGCTCATTACATTTATTTGTATTTGTATGCCTGGAGTGTAGCGTTTTAGTGCAGAAGGAGTAAGAGTTACAAATCAATACTAGTATTATTTGCAGAAACAGGAAAAAAGTATGTCATGAATTGAAAGACACTTACAAAAGGCTCACAGTAGTATTACAACAGATGATCCTCAACTAAGTCAGATAAGTCAGATCACAATATGAATGGAAATCCTGAAATTCCAGAAGTTGCACAGTTGTTTTCTTCATGATCTTCATATCCTTTCCTTGCATCTGATGAAACTGGCTTTTTAGTATAATACAGTCTACAAACTCTCTTGTGCACATCTGGTGGTCATAACAGGAAGGCTGCATAGAAAAAAGGCCACAGTCACAAGAAGCTGGGAGAGCCTGATGGCAAGTAGGAGGTTAAGGGAGCAGAGCTGGGCAGCAAAAGGGTGATGCATAAAAGAAGGGCTGGATAAAAAGAGAATGGAAATAACTCCACTTTCGTTCCTGGTACCCAGAAAAGCAGGTGCATACAGAAGGAAATGCCTGGATTCCAGTGGGATCCAAGGAGCTCACCCCTTCTTGGGATGGACCTCCAGGTGAGATGGTGGTCTCCCTGGAAAGAGCAGCAAAGCTCTCAGCTACTTCTCCAGAGGCAAGCTTTGAGCTGTGCTACTGGTCACAGCCTCAGCAAACGCCAACACCCAAAACTCCACGTCGTGCTGAAGAGTAGCCTCAGTTTCCTTCTATGGTTCATCGTTGGGTGCTTTTGTGTGGAACTATTTTATTTCACTCACACATATGAGCTTTAAAAAGTTGAGTAACAGCACTGTGGAGAACAAAGGATGTTTCACTGGCTTCCAAGGTTTTTGGAAAGGCTGTCCTTTGGGAAGGAAAGGCTGAAAAGCTGGAGGAGCACTGTTCAACCAGGCTGTCCTTCAGAAATGTTTAAACCAAGAATTTGCTCTCCTTACTCCCTGTGGAAAATGTTTCCCTACCTCAATGCCCTGCACTGTTTTTATAAGCTGCCTAGCAGTTAGGTCTCTATTCAGGGGCAATTAGCACCTAGTTTATGGTGCTGATATTTCTGTTATCCTCATAATATCTTCACAACCAGGTCCCTGACAGGCATTTGTTTTCCAGCCCTTTCTGATGCCTAGCATAATTAATTTATTTAGAATATGCATTTTTAAAAATGCTTGTTATTATGCTTATAAATATCTAAATGTCTTTAAAAATGCTTACCTATAAGGGCTTGCAGAATCCTGGGGTTATAGCACAGGTGAGTGACATAGGAGCTGTCTGCACCAAACTTGTTAGCAGGAAGTGTTCTGGGGGTTTCAGAAGACAGCCTGCTAGTGCTTATACCAATTGTGACTTCCTTATCCATGTATGTTTTGTAATTAAAAAATAGCATAAATAGCATTGTTAAAATAACTAATTAGAAATGCTTAGGTGTTTCTTAATTACAGAGCTGAAAAAATGGCAATTTCTGTGCTGACTGAGCTTATGAAGGTGCTAACAAACCTTCTCTAGTGCCTAATTTGTGTTCACATACTACATTACTATTAACATCACATACTTCCCTTCCAAGATGATAGTTTTGTATTTCTCTTAGTAGGATTTTACATTAGAAGATTAACATGAAAAATGTTTTCCATGCACTGAAAAATGTGCATGGAAACACGTGCGACTCTGTGTGTGTATATATATGGAAGCACATATTTAGAATTATAAATCATATATAAATATTTGCCTGACCACAATTTTTCAGACTTGCTGCTCTCAAATTGAACTTTCTTGTTTCTTGTCCTGTTTGAAACCAAGATTCAGTTACCTGTTGCAAAGGTAATGATAAATTTTTAAGGGAATGCAGTTGTCTGGAACATCTTTAGCAGCCTCCTCTGAAGCCATGTTCCTGAAGAGTATTATTAATTCTGGTTTGACAGAAGTTAAGTCTTTGTAGGAAGGTAAACATCAGGAATAGTTAACTGTCAGTAACTGACCTCTGAGAAGTGTCACTAAAGAAGCATTTTCATTTTCCTTGCTTTGACTTATGCTGTTCACTCAGGCTACACTGCAGGCAGTTGTCCAACAACAGCTGGCAGAGGAGGTTTGAAGCTCAGTGGTCAGTGCAGGTCTCTGACATGCCTGGATTTGCCAGTGTCCATCAACCAAGGCAGCAAATGCCAACATCTGCAGCTCTTGGCTACCAGAACAAAGGTGTGTCTGTGGTTCTTACAGGCTGAAACTTGCTAAACCCAGGACTTGAGGATGCTAAGGGGATTGATTTGTCACTATAGAGTGACAAGCGGGGAAGAAAGATTAACCATAAAACCAGGATTTGTACCAAAATGGATGCATTAAAGTCAAGATACTCGAGAGCTTCATCATCTGATTGCATCCCTTTAACAACAGATATCTAAAATTATGTATGTTAAAGTAAGACTAAAGCTGTTTTCTTTAAATAATTTTATGATGCCGTCAACGCAAATAATCATTAGTAAAGGGACAACTGAATTCAAAACAAGTATTTTAAATACAAATCAAACTCAATCAAAAAGTAAACACTAACAGAAGTAAACAATCCTGAAACATGAAGAATTTATAAAGATTTCCTTTTTTCCCCCTCCCCATTTCAATTAAATGTGCTGAGAACAACTTAGGTAAACTGTTTCCCCTCTCAAAACCAGTCAAGTACTCAAGTGAAGTTTCAAGTACTTCTCACAGCAATGACTCAACTTTTGATGGCTTAGCTCGTATCCACTTCCTAGTAAAGGCACATCTATTTAGAGGGCAGCATAAATATTTCACAGTTTAAAAATACAACTCAGAGCTGATTCTTAGGCAAGATTCTTGTAAAATGTCACATCTAATGGTTTTAGAACCTAGAACTACTATGTGTGTACATGACGTATGGATAGTGGTCACTTCAACAACACAGCATTGTTTAAACAATGCATTCCATAATGCAGCTACTTCCTAAAAACTGTTTTTTTTTAGCAGAAGCAAAGGAATGGGACTTTAGTTACTGTGCACTTTATGCAAGACCATGCCATTTTGGAGCTGGACTATAGCATCTCATCTTCCCATTTTACCAACACCCCCTGCCAGCACCACACCTCTGCAGTCACAGCATGCTGTAAGTGTAACAGCACCACAAAGCCTCTTGTCTGCTAGACAGGTGTAGCAGCTAGGACATGCCTCAACATCTCTCCCCTGAAGTTTCAGGCTGCAGCAGAGCAGTTTATTTAGCTACTGAAGTGTTAATCAGCACTTACTGTATGCCCTTAGAAGCACACTCAAAGCATTCATTTTATCCACCTCAGGTTAAAGCTGTTTAGGGGAGCATCTGTTCACAGGGCATTTTCAGAGTGTAAAGTTTAGTATTTACGTAGCCTTTATAGGTTCTGTTAATTTCAAGCAGTCTTTAGTACAGTGGGAAAGCATAAAGTGTTTGTTAGGAGACTTCTTCCCTTCACATGCCGCAGTTGAAATAAAAGCCTAAACAAAGACAACTTGAGAGACTTCATCCACATCAATAAAATCTGTCTCATAACTATATCACAGCCTAGGATTCATCTCGGTCTACTGCACTCTTCATTTACAAACTCCTTTAGCTTCCCCATTACCTCACCAAAGTCCTCTCCCATACTCTCCATAAGATAGTGTGCTGTTGTCTACAATTTGAGAACCACAAAACTATGAAAAAAATTGGCATCTGATCTTCCCTTTCCAGTACAGCTTGTACCACCTGCAGCTAACTCCCATTCTGCCTGGGTGAAGGAAAGCAGCAGCACACCAGCTCTAACAGAGGCTCGCTGCTGTTTATTGGAACCCCTTGCCCCACCCTAGTTAGAAAAACTTAGTAATGAGGTACAGCAGTTGGCAAATTCCACAGTGATACATTAAGATTATAGCAGCACTGTGTGTAAGAACAGTAAACTATATTTGAATGGTACTCTTCAATTAACATACACTGTCATTCACAAGTTAAGTCCCAAATGGAATCATTTCAGGGTGTATCAGGGATAGATCCCAGTTTATGGATCAATGCATTTACACCAGGATTTCGTGCTCAGCCCCAAGCTGCCTCTGCATTCAGTCCCAGCAATTGATTCTTTCCTGCTCAGGAATCTGGCTCCAGTTGGGCGAAGGCTTGTCGGTCACGAGCCAGTTAAAGTCATCCACTATGTTCCAGTTATTTCTGTTTCTGTCCAGCCCAGAAGACTCGAAATCCTTCTCGATACCAGGGTAGCTCCAGGTGTAGGGTGCGAAGGAGACCTTAGTGCACTCCTCGATAATGGCACGGCTGGTCACCTGCACGTAGAACTGGCTGTCGCGGGTGCGATGGGTGCGGAGCTGCTGGCAGGCCACCACCAGGAGACAGTCGCTGCAGCCATCCACCAGCACGGAGGTGGACACGGGCCCGCAGAGCACCGTGCAGCCGCGGCAGTCCCGCACCCGCAGAGTGTTGGCGTTGCC
>NW_008606121.1:42564-46457 GCF_000691845.1 Merops nubicus | reverse complement strand
GCCGCCGCGGCTCCTCTTAAACCCCTTCCCGCTCTCCTATTGGGCAGCTTCATACAATGCACGCACCCGATTGGTCTACCTGATCGGGCCCCGCCCAAACAGGAAACGCCTGGAGCAACTTCCGGCAGAGCGGCCGCCGTGGGGGGCGGGTCTGGCGTTGAGGCCGACGCAGGGTCCTAAAGGGAGCGGTTCCCGGGGGCGCGCGGAGTTCTGCTGCAGGCCGCGCAGCCGCTTTCACGTCGCATTCCACAGCGGAAGGGAAGGGATGTGGCCCAGTTAACAATCCCGTAAGATAGAATAAGAACTAGTCCTGAGCTGCAGAAACCCCAGCTCTACGGCAGCAGACCAGTCTAATTGTAAGCGTTCTACGGCTCCTCAAAGTGGCGTTAACGTTCCCTCAGGCGCGCACAAGTTAAGAGCTGTATACCATCTGTAGGGGCAGCTCTCCCGCCCCGCTGACTGCGAGACTGTTCTGGTTATCAACATGCTTAAACTGTAACCAAGTGTTGATCCATCACTGGGAGAATTTTTTTTTCTTAGCCACTGATGTGTAAGAATACACGTTCACAAGTTGTTATACATGAAAACAAAGGCAAAAATCAAGGCAGAAAAAAAACACTTGCATAAGAAACAGATTTTGAATGATACCGGTCTAACATTTTATTTATTGCATACAAAAGGATTTCTTTTGACAATGGAAGCTTATATGAAAAGTAATTTGATGCATACTGTTGAGAATCTTATCTTCAAAGTCAAAGATGCCGCAGAAAACTTAAGGCAATTCATCTAAGCATATAAAGCACAGTAAGTGGTGGAAATTTTCAAAAATCAAAAGCCTATTCTTTTTCTTTCCCTTAAATTATGGTTAAGCTACAACTTTCTGGAACAGAAGTAGGCTGCAGCTTTATTAGTCCCTGCAATAGCATGTAAGATCAGAACACTGCAACTCCTGGCAAATACCTAAGTGTTCAGCATCACATTACAATGTTATGTACACGTTTAAAAGAAAGACAATCAGTAGCAGTTATAAAACAAGTCAATTAACAGACCACTAAAATACCTCTAGTACCAGGCACCAAAATCAGGTGCATAAAAGATTTCCTAAAAAAAAAAACAACAAAAAAAACCCCAACAAAACCAACCAGCCCCACAAAAAAACCAAAAAAAAAAAAAAACACACCACACAACAAAACAACCAACCAACAAAACCCCCCTGACTCCCAAAGCTGTGCTTCTTTGTCACATAAAAAAGCCAAAATGGAGTCTATCACAAACACAGGGTCTCAATTATATCAGCATCCCCCACCCCCCTTTTTTCTCCCCTATATCTCTCAAATACCTTCTTGGAAACTTTAACAGATATTATCAGAGATCAAACATCAGTGGTCAACTAACTTCCTTTTCAACAGTCACTGAAAAATGGAAAGGGTCTGTTCAGTCCTTCCTGTTATTTCTATTCATTTTTACCAATGCAGCTTCAACTTCATGCTCACTTTGTTTCCTATAGCCATAATGTTCAAGAAGCTTTGACATAAAACCATGTCAGGTTTTGAAGCAGTCAAGTTGTGTTGCCTCTCTCTTATATCCCCCATCATACAAGCACAAAGTGGTTTTAAGTTCAGTTTTAGCAATGCAGCTAAGCTTGATAACATCCATTTATCACACATGCTGGAATCAAATTTCTTTACACTTAGAGCCTCAGTGCCAGAGTTGTTAAGTTTGTTGCCAGTGACAGACACTCCACTGGCACATGCTACTCCTAACAGATTAAAAAAAAATAAAAAAGGGAAGCAGCTTTAACCAGACAAAACCAGGCATCAAATTAGCTAAGCTATATTTATAAATGGATCACTTTTTTTAGTGTAAACATAACAGTTCATTCTCTAGGTTTACTGTAAACCATTTTACACTTAATCTGATTATGAAAGACAAAGACAAGAGAAACTGAAGGTATTTATTATTCAATCCACTTACAAAGCAGGTGGCTTAATGCAAGCTTATTGACATGTTCATGTATGATCCCCGAGGAACATCTTTTCCAAAGTGACAGCAACACTGTCTCAATGTTTTTGCACATTTGCATTTTGCAATGTTGAGCACATTTAAATAAACTATAATCTATTATATGTGAAAGAATGTTGATAAGCAACTTGAATTCTGAAGTGGATTAAAACCTCCTGCAAAGGCGAAATGTTAGTACATTATAACTTAACTCTATATACTATATTATGCAGCAAATCTTAACTATAGAAAATATTTCAATCAGTGATGGACTGTTGGTAATTTATAAAGAAGGAATCAAGGCAAAAACCTAGGTAACCACAGAATTTGTGTCTCAGTTTCTACAGAAATTTACAGGCTTTCAATTTACTAAAAAAAAAAAAAAAGAGACAAACAGATTTAGCTATCTATTACCTTTAAAACTACTAAAAATCCCAAGACAAGTCTGGAACTTACAAGTTCTATGAATGCACGTGTATCTGTTGAAAAAAAACCCAAACAAAAACACCACCAAAAAAACAAAACACAAACCCCCTGCAGCTCTAAGTCCTTATTGAACAGTTTAATATTAAAAAGAAATGGAATAAACAAACACACACTCCTGAAAAAAAAAAAAGTAAAACAAACCAAAAAACCCCCTCAGTGTGTGCAGACACTTCAACTTAAGTTAGCAGAAGACAAGAGATTCTAAGGTCTTTTTCCATTTCCCTAATAATTCTTTCAATCTGCAAGTATCTACAACCCAGCTAACTGAAATCAACATTTAGTGTTCACTAGAGCTGTTTCACAGCAGCAAATATTTAAGTTAGGGAATCAAATTTCTAGACACAGGAAGGAAATGATAAATACAATCTGAACAGCAGTCTAAATGTTTAATATTGACATTCAAATATATCTGCATTGTGCTGAAATTTTGGAAATGAACACAAAAATCTGATCAGGAAAAACTCTGGTGATAAGTATGCCATATGTATCAGTCAAACTGAAGATGGTTCATATTCTGTTCCCAGTATTAAGGATGTTACTTGACTCAGAACTGATATTGTAAATATACAGCAGCCATTTTTTCCTAATTAAGGAATGTCTCAATACATATTATTATCCTTCTCTAAATGATCTTTATACATTTAAACTAAAATATATATGATCGATTAAATTAAGGAATCTGAGGTTAGTAATGAGTGAAATCATACTTTCAAAGTTTGATACTATCTAAAACAAACCAAAAAAAGACCACACAATTCTACTTACTAAAGCAGCTAATCTTGCCTGCAAGTTTGGGGTCACAAAGCCCATAATATGTGCAAACAAATGCAATACAAGGAACCATGCAAAAATACAGTAATGAATTAAAAGAAAAAAACATGTAAAACCTAAAAAAAAGTTTTATAAATACACTGAAACTCAACTGTCTTCTACATAAACTGTAGACCTAGCATTAGTTGTACCATATAGCAGAGCCAGCACTCTGGGTTCAATGCTTCCAAATCTGCGCAGGTAAGTCATGCCATCTTTGGTTGACTGCAGTACCAGGAAGGACAAGAGGGAGCAGGAGGGAGGACAAAGTTCTGGAAAGTGTTGTCAACTTTCACTAGGCAGTTGAGCCTCAATGTCCACTCTGCAAATGGGGCACTTCTTGTTAGTAATCAGCCACTGATCGACACATACTTGGTGGAAAAGGTGCATACAGGGAAGGCGCCTGTCATCAGAACAGAAAAAGATGAGTGTTAATAAAGCATTTCCATATCAACATACCCCCTGGAAAACCAGTAATGTGTGTTTTGCTATCAAGGTGCCTGGTCTTTCTCTATGTGTGTTTTTTCTCAAGTTTCACTAGCCTTTCCACTTGAACTTGCATTTTGCCTAGTTCCAAGAAACAGAGGGAATGAAGT
>NW_008606121.1:0-42533 GCF_000691845.1 Merops nubicus | reverse complement strand
CTGCTGTATTACACTGACTTAAATGTGTTACAGCTTAAGTAGGATTGCTCTTGAAAAACCTAAAATTGACAGTCCTGTTTAATTCAGGATAGTAGCTTGGGTTCACATTATAAACTAGTCAACTTATGGAAGAGTGTACAACAATAACCTACATTCTACCCAAAGACAATACAGACTGAACAATGTGTGTTTTCAGTTGCCACGTTTTTAAATTTATTGGTTCAATAATCCTTAATTAAAACTGTTAACCTAGGGAGCGCTGCAGAGTGGCATACCCTATTCAGGTATGATCTTAAAACCAGAACATTAACATTATATTCTGATATTCAGTGGTACTATTCACCTGACATCTTCACCTTCCTCCAGTATAGACAGGCAGATGGTACACTTTTCCTCTGTGTCTTCTTCTGTTCCTTCATCCCCATCTTGTTTGCAGTGCAGTTTCCTCTGTGAGAACCAATCAGTTGTTACCTTATTAGTAGAGATGACATTATTGACAAACTGAGTAAAACCTGTTTTAAATACATATTCAACACACACTTCTTTGAAAACGCTTCATAATATTTATTCATATGTATTTGAACCAAAATTAATCAAGAACTAGGACTTGGAGCAAAATCACAGGACATTTCAGATTTAACTATTATTAACTGCAGACATCTAATGGACTTCATATTGTTGCAACCAGTCTTTTTACTTATTTTCTATGTACAAATATAATTTCATTCATGACGAGGCAAATGCTTCCAAATCTAGATCCAAGTATTTATCAAGTCCAAAAAAACCCACTATGTAAATGTAGATGCAATTCTGTATTATGGTATAATAAAATACAATTGAGAGACAACTTAAGTTGGCAAAATTCTACCCCAGATTCAAAACTCTCTAGTGGCCCAGCCTTTCTAATGTATGTATAATTTTAACCTATATTCTGATCACAAAGCAGATAAGCATCATGATTTTTTTTTCAGAGATAAAAGTATTTGATGAGTTATCACTGAAGTCTGTTGACAATTTAGCTATTACCAATAGTTATTTCATTGCTCACAAGGCTATTCATAACTGTCTCACAAGTTATTAAATCATATGAAACCACTTTTTTTATCACATTACAGTAGCTATTTAGGCACCAAATTTTTCATTTTCTTTGTGGAAGAGGTGGCATTGTAAGCTTTGCCTACAATACTCGAAATTGCAGGTTACAGAAAACACATGCTCTTTGAAGTTGACATTTCTGCAGATTTAAGCTAAACATACATTAGATTTTCAAAGAAATATTACATATAGGCCACAATTTGTGAAATCCTCACCTTTTTATATTTATGTGGATATGTGCATCTTTCTATAGTCCCCTGTGTTGCTCCACGATTAACATTGCCTAATCGTTCCTCCAAGTGAATCAGCTCCTAAAAAGTTATCAAGGAATAAACAGTGTAAGAACTGTTATTGCAACTACCTTGAGTAAACACTAATTTTATTCTAACCCATTTTCAGAATTCTAAACTCTCAATTCCCAACTTATATATAGGCAAAGCAAAAGAAGAGAATGTTGTATGGGAAAAGTAGTAAGTTTCTGTAGAAAAACCCCCATAACACTGCCTGGTATTTTAAGTTATAGGGAAACACTATTTTACTACTAAAATATTGGAATTTGTTTGTCAGGTAGGAAGTGTTATCATTGTGTTCAGATGTATTTGCATGTCTAATGAGGAAAATGCAATTAAAACGCACCATGTGAATATATGCTTTCTAACATTCATTAAGGCTTAGAAGAAAAGAAGTTGCATTCAGCAATGAATTTATTAGAACCATGAGACGTCACTGAAGATTTTTCCAGTGGACTAGGTCATTAACTCTCTGCATCTGATACCTTTTATTCTCTCTTTTTTCCCCATCCCTCAATTTCAATTTCTGCACTACATAAACAGGACAGCACTGTGAAAATTGCCAAGTTTCACCCTCACTAGGAGGATCCTGGCGCAGTTATTCAGAGACACCAATACCTGCTACCAACATTTCATGTGGATACTACATGCTACTAACTAGAGTGGTGGGCAGAGCAATATGTACTGGCAGTTAACTACCTAAGCCTACATTGTCCAACGCACCTTTTATTGACTGGCTTTTCTATATGTTTTTATCCCAGTTCACAATAGTGAGGTCATTTTATAAAGGGTATTTTCTTTACAATCCTTTTATATCTATATAGAGAACTAGCTCTACCATACACCCTCCCCATATTCCCTCATAACACATTTTGACAAATATCTAGTTTTATTCTATTACAAACCTCAAAATTGCCCCTGAAAGGGCCTCTGAATGATGTTCCATCCAATCCCGATGAAATGTAACGGATGTGAGGGTAGCCCGCCATGTCTGGTACCTATTCAAACAGCAGACGTTAAGTTAAACCTATTCAGAACAGTGCCAGTATTTTACTGTTCAGTTTGTAAGAACCTTTTGCTTTTATTGAACCACTTTTTTACTCAGCTTGAGCATACAATTCCAATTGACAACATCACACAACAGCACTTTGAGCTCTCTAAACATAACCAGAAGCAAAACAGAAGTGAGACTAGAACCTCTATTATAATCTCTCACATCACCGTTATCCATTGCTTGGCCTCACTTCTCATATCTTAATCTCAACCTGCTTTGTATAAACCACCGTAAACATCCACCTACCTTTGTAAACAGGACATCTAAAAGCTATGCATGAAGTTACAAAAAGGACTTGCTACAGATTCTTATATTTAAGTTTTTGGTACCACAGAAGAAACCAAGGCCAATAGTCTGGGACAAAACAGCCAATATCCTTATCTTACCTAACGCGACTTGAACATCTTCAGACACACTCCAAGTTCAGAGGCAGACTAACACTCAAATGCACATCTAAAGTCACAGGCAACTCTACATACACTCTATATTCAAGCATCCACTGACTTCCTTGCAGATCAAGAGATACAAGCCATGAACAAAATACCATTGTCCAGTGATATATCCTACAGGCACTTCAAGCACTAGTGCTTTTCACACAGAAAAGCAGAAAGGTAGTTAATATACCAAGGGCCACCTTCACAGTAGGCTTTCTGCATTCCATTTTTACCCCTGCAGGATGAGTGAGTAATGCTATCAACAACTTGGTCAGAAACATACTGGGAGCAATTTTGAATGAACACAAAAAAAATCCTAAAAATGGTCAGCAGATGCTGTTTACTTACTTATGTAATGTACACTGATACAATGACTGTAAGCAGCAGTTCATTTGGAAATAACACTAAGTACTTAAGTACTATCTTCCTTTCTGTGCTATCAGCTGGTAACATCTCGGCTGCTGTATGTGACAGCTCAAAATTCATCTCATGAGACTGTCAACAAGCCAGATAACCCAGATATTATGCATGGAGTCAAGTATTCATGTGCAGCTTTTCTTATTTCCAGAGACACTTCTAAGCTTAACAATATATGAAGGTGTAAAACTGAATTAATGCACCAAGAGAAAGCACAAGCCTAGACAATGTTACTCACATCACAGACCATTAGGCTACCTTTCTATATTTTTTCCAATCCAGTCTGGTAACTAAAAGCTGCCAGGGATAGAAAAGATTTCTCTGCCCTAAATTTTTTTTTTTTTTTCAGAAAAGAAAAGCAGAATCTGATTAAAGCAGTTTACATGGTGTTTATCAAATGACCACGTAGTGCCAATCAATATAAGCCACAAATCCAGCCACAATATTAGTATTAGATTTTTACAAATCAGAGTAATAGAAACTGAAGATTTAACTTTCAAAGTATTTCCAGAATGTTAATGCCTCTCTTCTAAGCAGTCTAAATGTGTGTTGGCCTGATACTGATTAGAGGTGGGGATGGGAAACAAGCAAGACAGGATTACTCCTGCAAAAGCCCATCAGTTTAAAGATCTAAGTTGTCATGCAATATGCAGTGTATTTACAGAGATTATATACTAACACAATAATTCAATAGGACTGCAAATGTAGAATTTTGTATCATAAGGTATCTACATTCACCTGCACCTCAACATTTCCTGTAAGAAGCATCTGTTGGTGTCACAACTCTTACTGTTTGACAACATAAGTTGTGATGGGTAACAAAGGAATTTGAGAGAATGCATTAAAAGTACAATAATTCGTAAAAACTACATTGTAAGAATTCGGTCTCGGATACTGGGTGATAGAGAAATGGCAAATGGAGAATCCACTCTCCATTTAAGCATGTAATTCTACTTCAAATGCATTTTCTGTAATTGGAAGACAAAGCACTTGGTCACTCACACACACTATGAACGTATTTGTTGTCCCAGGTTTTTACTAGGCACAGACCTCTTTGGAATCATTTGGAAGTTCCCACCGCCTGTTATTACACTGTGAATTAATTGCCTCCACTCAAAGGAATGGATCTCCTGACAAAATCTAAGTCTCAGGAGTGCCTTTCACTGCTTGTTTTTCTGATTCACCAGGACTTGAAAAGAGCCTGTTGGAGAGTAATGCACCTGATAATGTAGATACTGCATCATTTCAGGAGCTGTAAAGTCACAGGTGTATTGCTGTAACACAGTAAGTACAGTTCCAGTTGCCTCAAAGCTCAGACTTTACCAGCTGCAGTAACACTCACCCAGACAGGTCTCCCATTTGGAACAAGTTCAGCTACTGGAGACTAGCTATTTAAGAAACCTACTAAATTGAATTTTAAACACCACAAAATCAACTAAGTATTTCTCAGAGTACGTACCACAGCAAACTACTGAACTTGGGACAACAGAATCGTTAGGTGGGACAGCACATTTTCATGCTAATAAAAGGCCCTTCATATTATCCTGTTGAGGAAAGCTGTAACACCTCTGCAAAACTACCTGAACATACATTATGTGTAGGCTTTTTTTCATAAAATACTGGGAGACAGCAGCTTGTTTCTGGCCAAGTAAAACACTATTTTGAAAAACTTTCTGCAAGAAAAAAAGAATACCGCTTTTATGCTTGCAGAATAAACTGTCTGCTAACACAGCAAGATTTTAACCAATTACATTTGTGACTACATGCTGGAGGAGACATGGGCAAGAGAACTATCAGTAATGCCTAGCTGTCCTGGTTTCAGCTGGAACAGTTTATTTTCCTCCTAGTAGCTGGCAGAGTGCCGTGTTTTGGATTTAGTGTGAGAAAAATGTTGATAACAGAGCTGATGTTTTAGCTGTTGCTAAGTAGCGCTTATCCTAAGTTAAGGATTTTTCAGTTGCTCATGCTCTGCCAGCAAGGAGATGCACAAGAAGCTGGGAGGGAGCATGACCAGGACAGCTGGTACCCAACAAGCTACAGGGATATTCCATACCACAGAACATAATGCCCAGTATAAAAACTGGGGAAGGTGGCCAGGAGGGGCTGATTCCTGCTTGGGTATCGGTCAGCAGGTGGGCAGCAATTGCATTATGCATAATTTGTCTTTTCTTGGGGTTTATTTCTCTCTGCTACATTCCTTTTCATTAGTTATTTTTAAAAAACTATTGGTATTGCTACATTTTATTTCAGTTATTAAATTATTTGTACCTTAACCTGAAAAAAGCTTTACATTTTTTTTTTGCTTCTCCTTCCCTATCCCACTGGGAGGGGGTAGGAATGAGTGAGCAGCTGTGTTATGTTTAATTGCTTGCTGGGGTTAAACCACAATACCAACTAAGAACAATCTAACTAAAATCCCTTTGAGAGTTACAATCAAGCTTCAAATGCAAAGATATTTCAGCTCTCTTGAAACAGCTTCACACATCAATGAAACCAGGTTTCCAGTTTTCATGTTGAACATAAAGAAAAAGGAAATAAGGAAAAGCTTAAAGCTAATGAAGAAAGTAGAGTTATAAGGTAACACCGGTCTGCACTGAGTAGCTGTACATATTCTTTTGCATACAGTCAAATTATAATATATACTTTAAAGCAATATACTCTGGACCTGCAAACTGCAGTACAAGTTTTCCAAGAGCTGTTTGTTTCCTGTAGAACAATTATCATCTGTTTCTGGTTTTGCACTCTGCACTGCCACAGAAATTTGCAGCAACTAAAAATTTCAAGGCTAAGTCAGAACAATTTACAACACAAACATTCTGAGACACTTTGAAACAGGTAACTAGCAGGAAAGATTTTCTTCCTTGCTACCTTCCTTTAAACTCTTTCCAGGATCTTTTTGCCTTTCAGTTGCCACAATCAGTGAAAAGATTCTTCCATTGTATGGTACTATTTATCTTTACCATCTCAACCTTTTTTCCCCAGTCGTTCACATTAAGTATGGTCGTCATACATATTAAAACAAATCCCAGCAATAAATTCTGTCCAAATTCCACTACAATTAGGATAGCTTTTCTTTCCTGAAGCAACAAAAGAAAGGGAGCTCTGCTTGTAACTTTTAGTTACATACAGCAGTACGCATGGTTTAGTTAGGCCAAATTCTGGCTAATATGTAGTTCATTATGAAAAAGTCATGCTCTGTCTCAGCTTAGTTTATGGTAGTTCCCATCCCATCTACCCAGGTGTGGTAACTGGTGCTCGGCACTCTGTGTCAAAAAGCCTCTCAAGTGCCAAAAGATCAGCCATAGCCACCCAGAGTACAGGAAATTGAAATGGCACTTGATAACAAGCACTGGCATCAAAGAACTGTCTTGGTTCAGCTAGGGTAGGGTTAATTGTCACCAGAAGTTGGGAAGGCCACAGCTGGGATACACGACCAACCCAGAACCAGTGGACAGGTCAGTCTACACCAAGCTGACACATCAGAAAGACAGAAGTGCCAGAAGCAGGCTGGGCAGTCAGGGGGCATGGGATTGTGGCCCCCTTCTGTTCAGTATCACTTCTTTATATATTGTTTCATTATCATTACTGGCATTACTGTTGTTTCACAGAATCATAGAATGTCTGGGCTGGAAAGGACCCACAAAGGTCATCTAGTGCAACCCCCCTGCCGTAAGGAGGGGCATCTCCAACGAGATCAAGCTACTCAGAGCCTCATCCAGCCTGATCTTGAATGTCCCCAGGGATGGGGCCTCCCCCACCTCTCTGGGCAACCTATTCCAGAGGTCTGTCACCCTCAGATTGAAGAACTTTTTCCTAACATCTTACCTACATCTACCCTTTTCTAGCTTAAAGCCATTACCCCTCGTCCTGTCACTACAAACCCTTGTGAATAGTCCCTCCCCTGCTGTCTTGCAGGCCCCTTTCAGGTACTGGAAGGTTTCTAGCTCCTTTTGCATTGCTGTATTAAGTTCTCCTCATGTCAATCCAGAGTTTTGTATTTTTCTCCCTTTTCTCCTTCCTGTTTGGGGGTTGAGCGAGTGGCCACCTTGTGTCCAGCTCCCACCTTGGTCTAAACCACAACAGATAAAAGCCCCTGCCTGTCTCCTGTGTCTGTCCTGTCTGATGCTTCATTAGTTATGCCATACATAAATCTTCAGTTGTTTCTTCCTAAAAATGCTGTTTCAAGTTCACAGAATGGATATTGGTCCAGAATGGACTCCATCATAGAAGTCACTTTGACAGATCTTTCCTCAGCACATACATAGTATTTAAGTAGTGGGAACAAGCTTCTCTAAGCCAGGGTCACAGTTAACAAAATAGTTGTGTTAAATCCAGGAGGGGAGCAACCTAATCCTTGTGTACATAGATAAGATGGAAGCTCTTTTTTAACTGCTTTTAATCTAGTACTCATCCTGAAGCAGTATTTAAACATGTGAAAGTTTCTTCAAGTAACAGAAAGTGTTGGTTCCTCCCACTTCCCCTTTTGGCATGTCAAGGCTGCTGAACATGAATTACCTCCTTCAACATATCTTTATCATTCTGTCTCCCTAAGGATTAAAACCACACTCTACATTCCAGCTCTGACTAGATGAAGATTAGGTTACCTGCATCCAATTAAAATCTGAAATTGGTATATCAGAGTACCAGAGTCATTAAAGACCAAATAATCCATTATGCCCTTTACGGTCTGGCAGTAGTGCAAAGAGGTTTCAGTACTCCAGAACAAACAAAAAATGCACACTTTACTATTTTACAAATTATTTTTTCAGTTGGGCTACTTGGGCGAGTTATTTTAAAAGACTTCCCCTTCAATAAAAAATTGAGAACATCAACATTTGATTACATTGCATCAAGAATACAACCAATGAGCCTTGAAAATTGCTATTTAGTAGATTCTGTAGTTACTGAAAGAAGAAAGCACTCTTAGTAACATTAGCCACTTAGCAAAGGGACTCAAATGACAATTCAGCCTCTCCTCCCCTTCCCCTATTGCTAAAGTTACAATTAAAAACCCCAGGTGGTACCTGCACTTTATCTGTTGCTCTTTAATGAAAACTAAAATACACTTTTGTTTAATATCCAGTTAAGTTTTGTACATTAAAAACTTCACTATTTGCTCTATATTCAAAGTCAATTTTACTGACAGATCTGCTGGACTCTCACATGCGTGCAAAGAAACAAAACTGGATTTCATTATTGCCACAAAAGGGGTAGAATCATCAAAAGGCATTTGTAATGCTTTGAACCTATGCTATATATAACTTCTAGCAGTGCTTTAACCTGCCTTTATGTTCTTCTAGTGTGTGTAATCTGAATACACTTCAAATTAGTCAGAGACTCAGAACATAACTTCAGAGTTGGAACACTTGATCTGATCTCATCAAGGTTCAAAACAGATCCCAAACATGAGGAAGTATCACTTAGAACAGTCTATGCCTTGTAAAACCAGCTGTCAGCACAACGTGTACAAAATCTCAAGATACAAACACCTTCAGTTTCATACAGAGTTCGTGAATTATTGTTATGAGGATTAGATATCCCTACACAAGCACATGCACAAGTTTCTGCAGGGCTAAAGAACCGTACTTCATCTGACACTTAACTACTAGTAAGCGGAGTTACTAAGCAGAAGGGCAAGGCTCTCAAAGTATATTGTCACACATTCAGTAAAGACTTCTGAAGAGTCTCTATCACAGCTTTTTTTTCATTCTACTGCTAAAAAGATGAATAGCGGGGTCCCAAGTACTTGCTTGTGTAATATTGTAGTTGTAGGAAGACCCCTATGAAAGTCAGAAAACAAGTTTATCACTCTGTAGTATAAGGATGAAAGCTGAAGTTTCTAGAAACTTCACAGCAACAATGGAAATAAATTCCATAAGTGACTTAGTCTCAACAGAAGAACAAGACAAAATGGGCATATGTTTAACTTGCTGCCTTCTAATGCAACTGCACTTTTCTGAACTATTAGGAGGGCACTTTCTCCTTGAGAATCTAAAGCAACTGATGTTATCTGTTACAGTAGAACACATGAAAGAAAAGAGAGGCAAGCCATTTTTTTTCCCCCCATCGACTTAAAGAAAACAGACACCAAACTGAAAAAGAATGTAGAAAAATATTAATTCCAATAAATGATGCACAGGAGATAAGGTTATGTAGTAAGAATCTTGTTAGCCACACTGAAAAGCCAAATTCTACAGACTGGTCTAGAAAGTCTGTGGTAAGTACACAAGCTGCACACCACTGAATTACCAACCCTGATATCTCAGGAAAGAACTCAAGGTTTATCATCATGTTTGTTAGCTGACTAGCAAGGAAGAAGCGATATAAGACCAGGCTATGAAGAGACAGCTATTACAGCATTGGTTGTAAATTTACAGTTCAATACCTACATGTCAATTTTGGCTACTAACAGGAATTTGGAGGTTGATTTTTAGTTAGGAATTTTAGCATTTGTTTACAGATGAGCCCTCAGTTCCTCAGTTTTGACTAGATTATCTAGCTTTAAGAGGGATAAATAATATGGGTTGGATACACAGAATACTATATAAAAACACTAAACATACTCTGTTAAAATAAGTCTGTGTCTCTGAATTTTCATTAAAGAAAATTAATATTTGAAATAAACCTACAAAAATTATTTCAAAAAATACTCTGGTAAAAGTCAGACTGTTGATTTTCCTTGGTTTTCTTGTGTAAAGTTATGCGTAACAAGGGATTAGTTTACCCTCACATTTCCTGTTGCTTCTAACACTTCATGCTATGAAATTATATACTTGATCACATAGAATTAGGTTGATGAACACCAAATATTATTTGAAAACACCAAATCCCTAAACAGAAATCTAGCTGTGCTGTATAGACACCTTAAAAATAAAGCACCACTGCCAATCCTTATGCACTGGTATGGAAATGTGGTACTTTTAACAAACCAAAATTCATTAAAGAACAACCTGAACTTTAAAAATCAGATGCAGAGGGTCAATGCATAGCAATGCAAATGACAATTTAATTCAGGTATGTTTCACTTCACAAAAGCTGAAGTGAAAAATGTTAGTGCTCTATACTTTTTTCTCTTATTAGACATGAGCCTGTCCTAGCTCCCTCTCAGGGAGGAAAACACACACTGGAGTATTTTCTTCTGTTAAACCACTAACTTTTGTAGCAATGTATATATGTACAATTAAATGCAGTAAACCTTGAAATAATTTTCCTGCAAAACAATAATTACGACCAACGATCACAGTTTTTCATAAGCCATCTCCTTACCATTAGGGGAAGAGCCCCTATCTGCAAGTGATGAAGTCGGGGAGGTGCGTGGTAGTGGGCCAAGTGAGGATGCAAGGGCCCTGGAGGGTAAGTAGCCGCAGTCACACCAGCTTCAATTCCCAGTTCCCTGTCACAAGAATGAAAGTGGTATTACAGTAAAGGTACATCTTGACTCCTAGATACAATTCCACCATTCTGAAAGCGTACAACAGCACAGGTAACAATTTTACATAATTTTTTAAAACTTATTTAAACTTTGCTAAAGAATCACCTTAATCCTACCATAACAAAGTTGTTTTTAAATCAGCTGAGAACTCCACACTTGTTTCCAGGAATATTACCAGTGTCAAGTCTTCTCTGTAGCTCAGGCTGCTGTTATGCTGCTCATGAGCTCTTCCCTAATGGTCAAAAGTATCTTTTTTTTTTTTTAAATAACAAATATGGTGTTGAATTGAAAAGTAACCTTCCATGAGTGGGCCTGATCCAGTTTTAAATTCAGACAGAGGAGAGAGAATAAGTTAGTTCCTAACTCAAATCCAAACCTCTGTTTTACAAAGAGCATAAATATAAGAATAGCCTTCAGCAATGTTGTACTTATGTATTTTAAAAATCAATTCTTGAATTCAAATACCTAGAGTCAGTAACACTCAACTCCATTTTAAAAGCAATGGGTAAAAACCCCTAAGAATATATTTGAGTACTCAGAGCAATATTTCAAGCTATATGAATATCTACAGATTTTAAAACGCAGATGCACACAACACTTTTTAAAATCACAGCCAGCATAACCAGCACTGTGAACAGCACATTATGTTCTTCCATCCTGAGTTCCGAAGTACTAAAATAGTATCTGATTACTAACCAGGCAGATCTCTCTGGGGCTTGTCGAGGATGGGAAGACATTGTCTGAGGCACATGAATGTGATGCCCATGACCATAATTGGGATGCATTCTGTGAGGATGTGGAGGTGGCCGCTCATGAGCGCGTCTAAACAACAAACCAGCAACAGTTAATTTCACACACCTGTTAGTATCAAGAAAGTAACATTCATAATCAAAATGTTATAAACTGAATTCCTGGAATGCACTTAAAATGAAAAACACTCCCCATAAAATATTTTCATTTCAACTTTAGATATGTCAGAAACTGACTGTAATAGATTTCATACTAAAAGACAAAGCCAGCTTCAGCTACTGTGATCTGACCTTCACTTGGTAGACTTGGTTACAGAACAACTGATAAAAAAGTGTTTAAGCCTAACCTCAAACTGCAGTTAGGAAAGCAAAGGCCACATGACATTGAGGTTCAGGGTCATTCACAGCTACATTGCACCTTATTTCTAGCAAACCTCCACCAGCAAAAGTAATTAGAGGAAAATTAATACACTAATCAGAGAACATTTTTCTTTAAACATATTTGCATCATGGCTCAAGTAGTAAGAGCACACAGCTTTTTCCGTGTCAGCTGACTGAGAACTACTGCATTTTTGGGAGGGAAAAAAAAAAAACAAAAAAAAAAACCAAAACCCACCCACAAACAAACTTCAAAAGAATCTGCTGGCAGACTTACTTTACCACTTCCCAGTTACAGAAAGAAATTGATTGGTTTTTCTCTTTCCACTCCTTTCAATACAGAAAGTAAGTTTCAAAATTCAACCTAAAGACTTGAATTTTGCCAAAAGCAGTACATTGTCTTCAAATTCAGTACCACCTTAAACTACCTGACAAAGTAGGCTACACATTTTGTAAATTTACAAGTCTGGAGAAGGAAAAAGTCATTTAACAGCACATTTTTCTAATCACTGGAAATTGACACTCCAGAGAAATCTTTCAAGCTTGTATAAATTATATTAGAAGTATTAGTTTTCTGTAATAGTGTAGACCAACAGGGGAACAGACCCATCATCAGAACCTACTCCTAGTCATGGCGCCCTTCAGTTATCAACTAACTATGGGGAAAAAAATCTGGAAGAACTTATTTTAAAAAGAACGTAGTAAACCAATCTCCAATTCCATAAAAACTGAATGTCATGTAATTTAAAAGAAACACATATGAAATCATACTTATGAATGTGAAACTCCTAGGCTGTATCCTACAATCTTAGTATAAAGTGGGTGATCATATTTTAAGTAAAACCAGAAAATACTTTTATTAACATAGTGCACCTTCACACACTGCCTTTTGCGCATTATGACCAGTTCCACAATCCTGAGAAAGTTACAGTTGTTGCACACTTAAGATGCGACAGTGAGAAGAGGACTGTGTTCTCTACTTCCAATCCTGAAAAAGCCCTACATTGTTAGGCAAAAGGTAAACAAGCTAGACTATCCCATACACTATTTTCTAAATATGAAGGATGGAAACATATCTTCAGAAAACAGGTGCTGGGATGTGGAACCAAAGGGACTGCAAGTCTGCTGGAAGTCTCAGTCCGTGTATTAAATAACAGAGGCAATATACACAAGTTGTCAAAGTATAGTCTGATTCATACGTGGTTGGGTCAAGACACCTACGATATTGATGTCATATTGCTTATTAGATACTCAGTTACTCATTAAAAGTAATTTGCATGAAGATTAGAGGGGAGAAGAAAGACCAAGGGTAAAACAATTTCATGAGATTACAAAGCAAAAATAGAGGAGAAACCTCATTGACCAGACTCACACTGTCTGACCTGAGATTGATGACTTCTGAGAGAATGTCAAGGATGAACCTATTATAAACATTCGACTAGTTTCTGTACATGCAAGGAAAATTCAATAGGCTAAGAAACGCCAATATTCACATTTCCAAACCCCAAACTACCAGAAAATTTCCAGAACTGAAAAGATAGCTACAACTGTTATCTTCCCTTAAAATGCTTTATTGCTGTCTGATACTTACTGGCTTGAATGTTCCAAAATTAATTTATGGGTATGATTGTATAATCAAGGGTATACAGAAGTGGTATGCCTGTATGTTTACATAGTGTTCAAACACCCTAAGTTTAGAGGTTATGCCATCTTCATAGCATAGATAACAAAACAACAGGTGTAGGTTCAGACCAATCAGAATTTTCATGACTGAGAAAGCAGGGTTATATTTGACTTTCCTGGGGAATGGGTGAGGGAGGAAGAAGTTTGACATATGCCACTTTGGGAGCATTTACTGCCTATAGATATTTTTATGAATCACCTGGAAACTGTCTCAAAACTTGCAGTTAAAGCAAACTCTTCTTTAAGCATTAACCTTTAAATCTATTTCAAGTTAGTTACAAATTCTACTGGTATAACAAAGTTAGAAGCAACAACTAGAGAGCTTATTCTTGAAAGTCTCTTGGATATTTAAAAACAGTGTCTCTAGAATTGAAATAACTTCAGTTACGTTGTGACTGAATACTATGCCAGTACTGACCTGATTTCTGTTGATACTGTTATCATGAATCTAGTAACAACAGTAGCATCTCCTAAATAATATCACCCAAGGCACACCTCATTTGTCGCCTTCTCATATAATATTATTTGGTCCCTTGCTTCTCTTCTGAAGACAAAGGCATAGCAACACCAGGTAAATATCTAAGGTTAAATCTGTGTTAAACCTGGTAAACACCTCTTTTGAAAAACTCTTCATTTTATTTCAAAGCACCAGTTAGATAAAAAGAATTTTAACAGTATCAACAAGGCAAAATGCACTGTCAAGGAACACATCTGAAAGGAGCTTAAGATGTACTTTGTAGGTTGTCCAGCTTGAAAAGGAATTCCTGCCTACTATCTAGAGGATGAGTAATGGGCAAGAGAAACAAGCTTCCCTTTTCTCCCACACCCCATTCATGCCTTACCTGGAGACGCTACCGAGATACACAGCGGAACAGGTTCAGTCTTAATGCTCATGTAACTGTGACAGCACGTAAAGACACTTCTTAGCATGGTTTCATACTAACAGTTCCTAACCATGCAATTAACAGTTTGAGGTTCACATGCAACATTTTACAAACCTGAGGGAAATGAATTATATGTTTAGATATTGTTCTGAGTACATTTGTGACATACGTTGGGTGCTGCATCATTCTTCTCCTCTGGACCTCCATCCTCTGGATCACTTCATGAGGATGTAGCCTTTGTGCTGGAGGTGCTGTTGCAGGGATGTGATGAGAGATAGGCTGGTGCGTTGCAGGAAGATGCTGTGGTATTGGAGCAGCTGCACTGGCTAAAGGATGAGTCGGTGGTGGAGGTGGAACAGGATGAGAAGATGCATGAGTAGAGATTGAAGGATGGAATGGATGCACTGGATGAGGGATTACATAATCCACTTGAGGTGGAGGTTGTGGCTGTGGAGGGGGATTTCCATGAGAATGAGGACATGCAGAAGCTTGATGGTGAAGAGGTCTGGTCAAAGAAGCATCTGTAATGAAAACATCAGCTGCTTTTAATTTCATTAGTAACAGTTCTTAATTTTTTTTAAAAAAGTACACTAACATAAACAGTGGCAACATGGGAACGTTTATACAGTTTCTAAATAGTGATTCCAGCAATATTCCCTGAAAGAAACCCACATTTTCTGCAGCCAGAAGTATTCCACTTGCCAATGTTGGTAAAAGGAAGCCTCCCCTAAACCTGTGTGATGCATGCTGAAAAAATATATATAGGGTAAAAAAACCACTATTTTTTGGTTAAGTACTTGTTTAATTTTGTAAAAATTCACGTCCCTCCAAGTCCAATAGTCTGTAGAGACAAAATCCAGAAAAAGAAATCACAATCAGACAACTGAGTTGACTCTCCAAGCTTGCTCCAGCAGAACTCATCAGGGGTACAGGATGAGGAACAGACTAAGGCAGACAAAATAAAAAAGCACTGCTAAAATAAAAAGGAGATGAAAAATATTCTCATAGTAAATATAGTTGTTGAATTCTGAATATTAAGGTCACTGAAAAGAAAGTATTTTAACTTCACCTTGACCCTGTTCATACCCTCTACACAAGCAGCACTGTTTAAATACATTTCTTAGTACGTGTTGTGCTAGGTCAGTTCTGAGATCAAAGTGAGCAGATAAGAGTTTTCATGTTGTCAGGGAAGTTGTTTTCTTGTTTTGTTTGTTTCTTCCCCACACCCAGGTACCCAGTACTTTTCAGTACTTACACGGAGAATGCATATAATGCCGACAGGAAGACAGCGATGCCTGAGGCGGCGGCTGAGGCTGGGGCTGTGCAACCATACTGGATCCATATCCGTCTATTGTTATCGACTGGCTTGGGCCAGCACCAGCCTGATGCCCATAAATTGCAGTTCGAGATGAAGACCCAGGACAGCAGGGGTCAAAAGCCGACGTTCCGTGAAAAGCACCACTTCCATGACTTCTTATACCACTGTTGCTTAAGTCTACTGGCAATGCCTGCTGCATAAACAAATAATCTTTTTTTCAAGCAATTCTTCATATGTTGAAAGCAAATTCACTCTCAAACATAACGTGACAAAAAATAAAAATAAACACTATCACAAGCAACTAGGATCCAAATCTTTACATTTTCAGGCTCGACTTTGGAACATTCTTCAAATACGGTTAACATTTCTCACTCCTAAGTTCTTGAATCTGGCGAGGGAGACCAAATTCATTGCACCAGGATGTGTAAAAAAACCTATGATGAACAAATCAGCAAGTATGCGGGTGCTACATGCATTGAAGTATTTGGAGACAAAAATCTTCAGTGGTTTCAGTTGTGCCTAGTGTATCACAGTTAAAACAGAAAGCAGATTAATAGCTCTATTTTATAAACTAAGTTTACACACCATTGTTCTTAGCTATAACCTTATTGTTAGATGTGATTTTAGTTAGAGTCTTAAAAAAATGCTTTTAGAAGAGCAACTTTCGCACCTTCTATAAAGAGAACATTAGACTTGATTTTTTCTTCATTTAAAGCATCTAAATTGTTTGCATTTGCAAAACTGCTATGATCAGCAGACTATATTTCAAGGTATTTGTTTGGTTTGCTTAAACAGCCACTATCACCTTACATTCATCAAGAGAATGTCAGCTGTCACTGATAACTTGTTAGATTTCCACAAAACTTCAGTTTTGTGTACATATATTACAGCTCAGACTTTCCTTTTCATTCCTTTCTATAATGCCTGCTATAGAACAAGAGAATAATCCACAATTTAGCACCCAAACCTGTTCTATCCATAACAAACTGAAATCACAAAGGCAAAGTCAAAAGAATTAAACATGCCTGATCATGGTAACTGGTGCCAGAACTGCTGCTTGCTCCACAAGGTGCAGGCACTGGAGGAGGCCTTTCAACAGGGCAGCTGGAGTCATTGAATGAAGGAGATAGTGGAACAGCTGGGTGAGAGTTGTGGTGGTGGTGATGGTGATGTTGAAAGTGGTGGCCATGCTGCTGAAAGCAGCTTGTATGTGGGTGTCCCAATGCATGATGAGTCTGTGAAGGTCCTCCACAAGGAGAATGCTGAGGGCAGCACGATGGTAACCTCGGCATTGCTGGAGGGCCAGTTTCCAGTGTAGTATTAGATGCAGTTCTTCTTATATCATCTTGAAGATAGAGGAAGTTAATATTGGGGTGAAAGAAATTAGTAAAGCTGATCACTGCAAAGCAGTGACTTAAGTAGAAAAAAAAAAATTGTAATTCACAATTAAAACATAGATCTAGACTAAATCAAAACAAACTGGATACAGAAAGACTTAGCTATGCCTGCCAAATGAACCCAAACCAAATGGTCCAGGTCTGCATACTCATGGGAACCACTAGAGGACATGGACTGACACTTGCCTTATTCCAGTAATTTAAGACATGTTATCAGTAGGGAAAAGATGAAAGATTGTCCTTGGGGTTAGTAAGCAGAGACCTCAAATTATTGTGTAACTGGTCAGCTCAGGTTTTTTGACCCTCACCTGACTTGCCAGTAGGGGCAGAGCACCTGTGTTTCAGAGATGTTAGAAGCGCTACCTGTATACACAGCTCTTTTACAGGGGAAGTTTCTATACAGATCTGTATAACTGTGCTTCCAGGGTGTAATCTACAAGGGGAGGTTCAAGGCATCTACATACATCCTTCACTTCCATACAATTCACATTAAGAAACCCACCCATGTAACAGACTACAATGGAAGACTTAATTCCCTGCGATCTACATTCTACCTCAAAAAGCAAGGATGCTGTTCACGAGGTATAACCAAATCATTCCAACAGGCAAAAGCAGAAGGCTCTAGCACAACTTCCTTCATCCTTAATGAGAAAACAATGATCTTTTTCAGATTCCTGTCCTCTCAACTCATTACTGTTATGTTCAGTAGTAAAAGCCAACATGCTGTTTAATCTAGGCAAGGCCAATTAACTTCCTCTACCTCTTTTGTGCCAGGAGGCAACACAACAGTTTAGAAAGTCTTATTTTGTACCTCCAGCTGAAGTACCAGCAGTGCCACCACTGGGAAGATTAGAAGTAGTCTCCGGTGCTGCAGAGGGCTGGCTATTGGAGGCATTTGGAGCTGCATCAGAGGCCTGCTCTGAGGTAGACGTACTTGAACTGTTACTGGAAGCAGAACTCGCAACCTGTGGCTCCACTCTAGCCGATGGGGTTGGCACAACTGTTGGCTCTAGAGAAAGAAAAGAGCTTTCATGTTCTTTAAGCTTTAAAAATGGATTTTTTTTTTTTATTGTTGTTGCTTAATTACTTCACAAGAAATTTTTGGTTCTGGTCTTGCCACATGCTAAGGAGATTGGAACAAATGGATGACAAGTACAGAATAAAAGTTAATTCTGTATCACTTATGTATGCGGAAAAGAAAACAAGCCTTTTTTTGTAAATCAGCTTAAATTTTAAGAATGTATAATAAACAATTCCCAACCAAATCTAACTTATCAAGTTATATTTAGTGACTAAAATGCTACTAGAAAGGATATTAAGTTAGATTGACACTTTGTGATGAGAACACATGCTGAAATCTTTCATAAATCCATAGGCAAGCAACCCTATGATTGAAATATTACCCTTATTATTTGTTAAATGCCTATAAAACACAGAAAAAAACCTTTCAGATAACTAACCAAAAACAGCATAATAACATCTAAACTAGCAGTACTACTTCACAAACTAGTTGTTCTAGATGCATAATAGTAAAGGCTATAGCAAGATAAGCTTGGTTCAAATCTCAACACGTGTGGGGATCGGAGCTGAGGCACAGGCCAAGGCAGCCAGGGTGAGGAAAAGCACACAAAACCTGAAGGCTCTGGTACCGTGGGAAGCTGCTGATAAGAAAGTTCAAAGCGCCTAACTAAGGAACTTGGGCAAAAACAAGTAGAGTTGCTAAGTAGATAAGCTAGAAACTGAAAGCAAAACCAGCAAGGCTTAATTGCAACAATCACATGGGAAAATTAACAGCTGCACAGTCAGAATGACCTGGGAGACAGCTCGTGGGCTATAAGTGTGTGTGAATTGTATCTATAAACATTTTCAGTTGCAAGCAGCTCTGTGGACTGTGCAATTCATATGCCACAAATACATATTAAACCCAGATTAAATAAGTCAATATTTGGGATTTCTGTTAAAAGTACATACATGCTTATTTTATATGTTGTAAAGATGCTAGTCAGCAATATATTTCATTGAATCCATGAAAATATACCACTCAAACCTTTCTCTAGTACACCGTTGTAAATAGGTTAAATTTAAAATTATACTTGGTGGCATAATTCAGATTTAGTTTTGAAATAGTCTGCCTTTGACTCTAAGTTTGAAATTTCTTTCTAATTACTGACAAGGCTATGAGGTGACTAGGAATATGAGATACCATAAAAGGCAGTATGATCAGAAACAGCTCAGGCTTTTTAGCAAAAAAGTCTGCATGGATATCTGGAAAAACCCACATCAAGACCTTCAAATACTTCTCTTACACAAGGTCTCAAAATGAAATACGACTAGCTCTCAAGTCTTCTCTCAATATCTAGTAGATACATCAGCAACTCAAGCAAGAGAACAAGCATATCTCCCTTTGTGCAAGTCTTCTAAGTCATCACATTAAAAAACCCTTGATCTGATACCTACATTTGAATTCATTTGTATTTTAATGTGGTATATACTAATACCATTTAAAGGAAAGCATCTGAGAAATGTACAAGTGATTAAATTCAGAAAAAAAAGTCATCTACTACATAGGATACATATAGCCTAACACTGGTATGTGATCACCCAGAGCTCAAGACTGGATGCTACTCTGCATCCAGAAGCACCTCTACACTCAACAGGCTGATAGAATTGAATTGTCTTATCACTCGACTAGCCCAATTACTGTTCTGACTTGCCATCATCTCCTCCCCTCCTCCCCCCAGTAAAAGCCAGTGGGTTTGATCAACTTCAAACCATTAACAAAAAAAACCCTTATTTTCAACATATTTCACAGACATTGATCCAGGAAGATAGAGGCGTGATCCTTATGCTCATTGAGGTGGCTACCGAAGTTTTATGGCAAGTACCTCTGAAGACATCAGTAAAGTGTGTAGCTGCGTTGTAACAGTGTTAATTCAGAATTTCTATCTTTTTACACCAGCTCAGATGAAATTTCATGCCTACACCCAAAATAATATCCCTGAAACACTTGAAGGTTCATCTTAGAAAAGTATTTCCTCTGGGGGGGGTTAGAATCAGCTACTTTAAATATACCCATTACAGAAGTAAATTTTAAAATTAATTCAGATCCTGAATTTAAGACTAAACTCTATAATTTGAGTTTAAAGATCTATGTTGAATAAGTAGATGTCTATTCCCCTACAATTATAGAGCTGTTGGTATATTTCACAGTAAATTCATAAAGAAAAGAATCTGTAAATCAATCATCATCCTCCTTAAAAAACAACCAACCAAAGCCAATTCAAAACCCCTCCAACCCTCCAAACCACGTCAGAAATCAGGACACCTTAAAAAGTAAGATACTGCGAGATACTAGCTTGTGATGCACTCAGGGTGGAAGAATAACAGGACAAAACTACTGTTGCATATTAAAAGTAACAGGTACCCATGAAATCCTGCCAGCCATCACCAAAAGTTCCCCCATAAAACCCTGCCAGCCATCACCAAAAAAAAAAAAAAAAATTTCCCTGCAAAGATGTACATGAGCTTTAGTTTTTCCTCCTCTCCACTTCTGACAATACCTGGAAGCTGCTTTTATGATTTTCAGCAGGAATACTCCAAATGCCACTAAGTTTTAATGTTAAAACTCAATTAAAGGTTACTGGTTCAGAAACCTAATATACTTTACTAGACTGGGAATTTTTTTTCTTTTTTAAAAATTATTTTTACTCCAAGGCCTGAAAGAATAGTAACTATTCCAAAGCATAGGCAGCAACAGATTTCCCTTTTATAGTGTTGTATTAAATTAAGTGCATGCTTTTAAAGAAGCAGTTCCAACCTGTTCCATGACTTCTGCCTAGTCAGCCCTCAGACACACTTGAAAAAAAAAAAAAAATACACCTAGCAGACCCACTGGGAATGGCTAAACTATTAAAAGGAAGGCTGTGATAAGATTTTCTGACAGACTTGGAAATCCATTTGTTTAGAATTGATACCTGATCACAGAATGTTATAACTAATGTAATTAACAACACTCCCGTCAGACTGATCAACCTGCTTCTCAAAAAGAAAGATTTCTCAGACGAAGCAACTTACCATCTTCATCCACTGTAAGGTCCACTACTTCTGCTGCATTCTGTCTCAGTGGCTGTATGACTGTGGAAACCCTACTGCGGTTCCGCTGTTCTTGAGGTCGTGCAGCATGAGAACTAGAGTTCTGTGCCCAGTGTGATCTTGTTTGTCCAAGTGTTGAACGAGACCTTAAAAAAAGGTAACATTTTAAGCAATGACATAGATTTTGCTATTAATTTTTTCTCATAGCTCAAGTAACTATTTGAAGTATGGGTTTTATTATTATGATTAGAAAAACGTTGTGACGTTGAAGCACCTCACTGCTCCACATTTACTAGATTTGTACTTACAAACACTACTGCAGCCTTTACCAGGTAACATAATGGCAAATACCCAATAGGAAGAGTTTAAAGGTCTTTAAACCATGTTCCTGTGAAATAAATACAGGTAACTTATAAAAAAATTCACCATGAAACCCTACAACTGTAGTCAGTCAGCAATTTTATCTGATGCTATGTTTTAATTTTGTTACTAGTAAAGGAAGAATCTCTAAATTCTATACTATTCCTGTGCAGTTGAAACAGCACATCCATGAATGATGACAAAACTGTAAAGACAAAAATTTGTAAACTATAAGTCTTTGCATGATAACTCGTGATAAAATATTTTCTAGACTTTAAGTTAAACTCCAAAAATGTCCTAGAGTGCAAAACCCCCAGACTTTTATCTCTTGAAAATTATTTCCCTTCCCCTCCTCTAAGAATGAACACAGCTTCGTGTAACACTCAAATTTAAATGATATGTGGCTTGAAAAGAACTCATAAGCCTGTAACCATACCTAAGGAAAGGGATTGTCTTATCTCCATAGTATAACACTTAGCACACAACCTATTCAATTTAGCCATACAAACCCAGACACTCAAATCAATGACGCTTTAGAGCTTAAGTTAAAAGGATGTTGTTTATACTTAAGGGAAGAACGATTTTGCAGTACTATATTTACCAGTTCACTCTCAAAAACCTTTGACTCTCCAGTACTTACATAAATCAAGTGGCTCTTGTTTTCCCATTTGAAAAACGTAATCAAGACATCAGAAATTCAGAAGAAGAAAATGCAAAGAGAGGAATGACTTCACTAAATGCCAACACAACCCACTTCAAAATCACCATGGAGCTCACTCAGTCTACATTTCTGTTCTGCCTGTACTCCCTTCACTCTGACTGGGCAACTAGTTCACTACCAAAGATTAGTATATTTTTCTGCAGTGCAAAAAGCATCCTTGCAGCAGTCTTCTCATCCAGTTTATATTTTAATTCCACTTCAATAGTCACAGCAGTTTAAATTTAAATCAGGTTGGTTCCAAAAGGAACATTTTCTTTAAAGTTTGTATTTACACAATGTCCACACTGATTTTTGTGTACTTTGTGTGTGTCGTACTAACAGTCCAGAACAAAATTTACTTCCCATGCCCCTTAAAAAAGTTACCATTACTCTCTGGTGGCCCAAGGTGTACTTTAACAATACACAGGAGCAACTTGGGTTTGATGTAAAGGAAAGGAGAAAAGCTATGAAAGGGTACACAGGATTGCCAGCATTTGCTTCTCTTACAGGAAGTCCAACTTCATACCAAAAACAGTGCAGTACCTATTTTTGTATATTTTTTTGTTATTCAATGCATGCTGTAAATTAATTTTTTAATCAGGTATCACTTCAAGCAAAGAGAGTTGGATGAACTGAAACACTGTTAAACTTAGACATCTTTATTTCCTTGTTATGATTAAATAGGATGCTATTCTGAATGATTAATGAAATGTTAGCTATATAGTACTGTGCATATTCAGTCTGTGGCTGAGTTCACATAATTTCAAAAACTAGGTTAGCCACCACTGAAGCATGGATGAACAAACTGTTCAATCCATTTGAGGCGAAGACAACACTCAACCAGTTCTTAATAGCATTTTCTTAAGCAGAGAAGGACCATCAGGGAAGGCCTCATAGCATTTTGGTAGATACCATCCATCATCATCTCCTAGCTGTGATTCCAGCTGCTACACTGCTGCTTGATGCAATGAACTGCACTCTCAAAGATTTACTTTCTCTATGCTTTCAAAGTGGTCCTATCTTCATAGAGAAGGGAGAAGCAGGAGGAATAATCACCAGTACATAATTTCCTGATGGAATACAGCTGACTGCCCAAAATGAAGGACATGGATGGAGAAAGTAACACAGATTTCCATCTGTAATTTTCTTAAACCCGAGACTGCATGCAACATATGAAAAAGTGACAAAATTTCTATACACATGTGACCAAGTAAGGACTCAACATGCTATCAACTGCACCTCACCCATGTCCACTCTGAAAACAAGTAGAAGAGCATTACCATCTTGATTTCACAAGGCAAATAAAAATCAGTCAATTAACCAGTTCTGGTAACAAAAGAAGCAAAGGGGATGTAGTCACAAAATTTTGGGGTAATTTCTTGGTTTAAATTATGAGTTAGATTTGTGGTTTTGAAATTCTTAGTTTTGGATAAACTCAACGAAACTGCAGATTAACAATTCCTACTTAAAGTGTTTTTCTAGAGACAAATGATTTTCATTTGGTTTAGTAAGTTTCAGAAGTGTTTCTTCAGAAGTAAAAGTAAGGAAGTGTTTTTTATGGGCATTTTCTTCCTTCTACAAGAGCAAAATGAGTGGTTCTCCACTGGACAATTTTATATTGATGCTGCTGATAAAGTATATTGTATATGGTTTAGAATCAAGCACTATGCACTCATTGCTGAGGAATGGTGTCCCTTTACTGCATTTTCCAGAGTCCACTGCCAGTTTTATCAGATATCCTTACTTTTAAGAAAACAGCAATCATCGTAGTACAGCTTCACTAACAGAGTAAGGAGGATGACAAGAAATAAATGCTGTAAGTGAAAAAAAAAAAAAATCTTGAAGTCCATACAATATTACACTAAAACAACAAGCAAGCTTAAAGCAAGCACATAATTGTACTATTTGCTGTCATGACAAGTAGAAGTGGGACCTGTAGTTACTTGAAACGTTTGTTTGAAGGCACTGCCTTCAACATTACTACTGCCTTTTTCTTTGGGAGAATTTTCCTTCTTGTAACATTCCATATCCATGTTCTTTAGCTATGCTGCCTACAGAGCATTGAAAATAGTGAAAGATAATCTCATGTCCACTAACATACTCCTGGTTCTACATCACAAGAGTTGCTCTGCCTCAATATTTTCAACACAAAACTAATTTGTCTCTAGCTTTTCAAACTCTAAACACAAATTCTGAGTTTCTAAGGGACCCAGGTGTGCTTTCTGGAAAATGGCAGCTTCCTTCTTTCTTTCAGTAGTTTCCTTCTCTCCCACAAGAAATTTGATATGACTGAAAGGAGAATCCAGGAAGCGACAGGATAAACACTTCATCAATTTCCTTTCCTTCTTTCTGATCTTTAGTACTAAAATGCCCAGTAAGCTTGTATGCACACTCAACCATCTCAGCTGACCTTCAGGTATTAACAAGTTTATTCACACAACATCCCCCACTCCCAGACCTTCCCATATTCAAGTACATCAATTTCTTTCAAAGTAAATTTTGCCTGTTAATTGTAAGTAAATTAAAATATTCCTATGATCTCTACATGGCCACTTGTTTAAAAGTATGTTTAAAAAACTAATGCTATTTATATTCCATTTAGGAAGGCAGAGAAACCAGCTTTAACATGCTTAGATATCCCAACTGTAAATTCTTACCAGAGCTTAAATTTTGAGCCTACCATTAGATTAATCTTTTATTTACCATGGTCCAGATTAACACTTCAGAATTTTAAGTTTTTTTAAAATTGTCAGGAGTAAAGTGTCAGCTGTCCTGCAGAAAACTTTGTATAAAGACACTGTGACTGCCTCCAGAATTTATGTGAACTTTTTCCAATCTAAATCTTTTTCACTGCTATTAATTTGCATTCTTTAAGTCCATATATTACTATGGGGATATACACTGACACTCAAATAATAACTGAGTTTTGAAAAAAATACAAGTGATAGTTCTGGAATACTCAAAGTATGTCACATGCATTAAAAAACTTAGCTTTTTTTCTGTGAAATCTGAGGCTAACAGTACTACCAAGTATCAAAAGAGGCATTTTTATTTTTGAATTTCTGATTTGGCTTTTTTACTTCTATCCAGAAATACACTTTTGTCTTTTAGAAAATGGCAGCAACCTCTCTCATCTATACACAAGTTACAAATAACCATTAAATAATCCAATGCAAAATAAAACTATTTCTTTCATATGCTCAAAAAGTTTTTCAATGAACATTCTCAGGGATGTCTTCTCTCAACAGCTGAGACCAAGTAGAGTAGTTAAAGAGTAAAACTTAATTTGGCCATTCTGTTATGATCTTTAAAAGAATAAAAATCAAATACCTTTGGTAAATGAGCACATGACAAGGTTTAACAAACCAAACAGGCTAAAAAACTAAAGTCATCATGAAGTGTCCTTGGTTCCATCTCCTCCTTGCTTAGATCACTAGCAAAGCTAACCACTGGTATCAACAAACATGAGTAGGGGAGGGAGGTTGCTGCCACCATTTTGGCTGTAGCATTGCAGAAGTTAAGGGAAGAAAGAAGTAATTCCTTCATCTCTTTCATGGCCACTACACAAAACAGTTCTTACTGATGCTAGGAATAGAGAAAGCTGTTTATTTTTTTTAAAAGCACCTCACCCTTCTTCAATCAAGTTTGAATTAATGTTCTGTAAGCATCACCACTTTCTTCTAGCCTAATTTTTTTTACCCTCTAAAGTTTTACATGCAAATTTTAAGATCTGTCCCAACTCTTTTAAAGCATACATGTTGGTTCATGCATTTTAACAACTTCAAGTATATTTATGTGGATAAAAACTGTTTCTAGAAACATGTTTCAAGACAGAGCACTTGATTCTGCAGCTTCTGTGTTCTTTTAAACATAAGGAAATATAAAGAAGCACATTGTTGAAGAAATTAATTTTTTAAATGTTGATTTATTTCATGTCTCCCCACTTCTTCACTACAGACACACGTTGAAGATTTTTGTATGACACCCTTTGTGTTTACACTAAAAATCTAGTTAGGTCCAAGTGTTCATGAAATCTACATTACGCATGCATTTGTCTATAAATTTGTTTGTTTAATGTCGTATTTACTCCAATAAAAGTGATTTTTGCAGGAAAGCTTTCTGTGATTTTAAATTTAAAATAGCATTAGTGAAAGCACTATCTGGTGACAGACAGACTGTTGCAATGTTCTCATAACTTACTATCGTTCTTTTGTCATTGTTCTATTAGAAAATTGACAGTCATTCTTCACATTCTACAACTTTGTCTTCATGTTCACAAAGATGAAAGCACATGTAACAGGCTGGCATCTCAAACAACTCCATGCACATAATTTCAATTTTTCGTCTTCAAGGAACCCCACTTTAATAATTTCTGCAAAGTCTGACAAATATGGAACAAAACTTCCCAGAGAGGCATAGAAGAATAGGAAAGTATACATGCCAGCAGCTTAAAAAATGTAGGATTCGTTAGGGGAAATGCTTTCCTGAGAAATACTCATCTAATTCCTAAACAGTCAACTCAGCCTAAAACTTGCTTGCTCTAGGATCTCACTGTGAAGCTTTGCTTCCCCAAATTTCTGCCCATCAGTCACACTAGCCACAACCACCTCAACAACTCCAGGTTGAACTGTCAAGCTGCAGCAAAGCTGTGATTTGAGGGTTTCCGTTTGTTTCTCTTTGTAGTTTTGTGGCTTTTTTTTTTTTCCGGTGTGTGTTTGATTCCCTCCCCTCCCTTGTTTGGGTTTTGTGGTTGTTTACTTTAAATCAAAACTGCCTACTATGCATCCTTGTTAGAATTTCTGTGACATTACCTTATGGGCTTTCAATGACACTGAGCCTTGTGACAATGCTGGAGTCAAGTGAAAATGTCTTAACACAAGGAGATCCAAGTCTCACCTGTAGCTTTCACCAATGGTGACAATCTCTACTTCACTATCTGTTGAGGTAACATTTATTTCTTCATTAGCAGTGACCTGGGGAGTGGAGGATGCTTCAATCACCACAACATCTTCATCAATACTTCCTGATAAGGGAAAAAGAATAAAGTTTGTATACTTCATCTATCTCAGGAGTTGTCATTATATAAGACTATTTTTTCTTAGACTTAAAATACGTGTAGCTAGGGAATTTCACAGTATATGTCAAAACCTTAGGTGCAACTGTCAAATACATGACTTAGTTTTTAAAAGGTAGCAATTCTGCTATAAATATTGAAGTAAAAAGAAAAGGAAAGAGGACTGGGGGGCAAGGGTATGTGTAGATATGCAAGCTTTATTGCTTCCAATACATAGTAGAATGTATGGTGAATTTTATTAGCTATAACACCAACAAAATTCAGTCACTTAATATAAAAACCAAATAAACTTTCAAACCAGCAAACCAGTCATGGCTTGTTGTCATTAATAGCATTATTCTTTTTTTCCTTTTTTTAAGGTATTAATGTCTCAAGACTAAACAGTGGCAACCGGAGAAAAATGATGCATCAACTAATCTATGTTATTTATTTCTACAACAAAATGAAGATCACAAATCCATTGGTGTTTTTAAAAGTCTTCACATCTACATGTTCAGTGGCATTCACAATCACATTCTAGACAGAAGTAGTTAAAATGGTAAAAAAAAAAGCCTGGTAAAAAAACCTCAAAAAACAACAACTGAAACCCCCACAAAATCAATTCAGAGACAAGTTTTGATAGGAAACAATTTCCACTTCAGGAAGAATGATTACAATTCCAGCTTAATACCCAGACACATGGAAACACTCCTCTACAGCTGTAATACTGACAGTGACAATTTTGAGCTATCTAGAATACTTAAATTGAGCTATTGATTACTCACTATAGTAATAGCACTGATCACAAAAGAACTTACTAAATACATGAGCTAGATAGCTTTGAAATAGCTAACTACCATTTTGAGATTCACAAATTTCTTCAAGAAAAGTGCTTGAAAAATTTGGTCTCATTCAAGTCAATGCTTACATCCTGTATGGACTGACTCCAGTTGCTCTACCCAATGGCATGGTGGAGCAGATTCCTCCCCTGCTCCCCCAAAAATAATATTTTTATATTTTGAAAAAACAAGCTGTGTTATTTATTTTTCCAGTGGCCTTTGCTTCCTGCTATACTTATTCCATACAGACTAGAGCCTGGAAGATGTAAAGAGTGATGATCCCAAATTCTGGTATTCACCAAATTCTCACAATTGGAAGTAATACGTGACAAAATTAATTCTCAGAACTTGCATGAAAAACTGGGAAAAAATTGATAACATTACAGTGCCTAAAAAAAGTCACATGCTAAAACTGAAAATAAAAAGCAGCTAATTACTCAAATCTGAAAAAGGCAACTAAGGTCATCACCATATTCAAAAGAATGTCAATGTCATCTTTTGGCATCTTGCAAATCATGGACAAATAAGCAACAGCTTCCTCACACAAAACTATCTCAGCTACTTCTCAGACAAAGCCATTTAGCCAAGCAGCTGGTGAAAGGTCAGTTAAAAACAACTATTTTCCCCCTCCCTGTGCTGCTAAACATATGCTTCTCTGAATTACAGTAAGTTTGAGAGCACTCCTGGGAGTCCCCATGTAAATTTCAATAAATACTGAGCTGGAGGACAACAGGTGCAAAAGCAGGAAGATTTAGGCTTAAGTATGATCTCATTATTTCTGAAAATAAACAGCACCTCCTTGAGCACATAATCATATGCTATGCAATTCCATTGTACATCTCTATTTTAACTCTGACACAAGCATATCTCATGAAAACCAATGGGAATTCTCACTATACGAGTCAGACTGTAAAAACCATCAGGTGTGTTACTGGATGAACAGGTTTTATGACTTCTAAAATAATAAAGAAAATAGTCAAAATAGTTATAAGGAGAATGTAGCCATAGTCCAACAGTATGGCATTTCCTACTGCTCACACTTCCTGAAGCATGCTCCCAAGTCAAAAGCACAAACTGACTGGGTTTTCATCCCATGAAGTTCTTTCCTATACGAGGAGCCAATAACACACAGCTTCTTCAAAATGAAGCAGAAAATTCCTCTAACCTATGTGAATATATAAGGCATTTAGAAAGATTATATCATTAGGCACAAACTATGAATGTAAGTTATCACCATATACAACTTTGTAGCCCTTTTTAAATAAAAAGAGCTTTCAAGTGTGTTCTACTAGAAATACACGAAGGGGAGAAGTACATGTATGTGAACTTCACTCAGTTTAAGAAGATTGCAATAATCTGGAAAACAATACAGACAATCTATATAGACAATCAGCCAATACAAACTGTTGTCATTACATTAATCTGAACAACAGTCAGGTGAACAACAGAACTTCAGTTACATAAGCAACACTAAAGTAATCTTCATAATCCTCAAGGACCTCTCCCATAGTCAGACATGAGCCATGAAGCCAGCAGTAATAAGCAGTATGAAAATGCAATCTTTCATTGTCAACAGGATTTACTTTTTCTTCTTTGACTCTCCTCATACATCACTACAAGGAAGAGAACAGTTTCTCAAACATAAGCAAAACCACAAAAATTTGTTCTGATTTAGACAAGCTCCTACAAAGCAGAGCAATTATGGTGTTAAAACAAAGAAAAGGCTCCAAAATAACCTGTCAAAATAAGGTCTCAGAGGACAGCCTCCTCTGACAGGCTGACAGAAATACAGGGTGCCTGCAGCACGTGCACAGCAACACAGCTATAAGGGGGAGCCCCCTGAAACTTCAGCAAGCCCACATATAAGTGATTTATCCTAGTATCAGATCATTTTGTTTCCAAAAGAATTAAGAACTAAAACTGTATCAACACTAAAGAACTAGTGAAATTTAAAATTCCTTTTGAAGGTGCTGTAGTACCAAAGCTGGGTAAAAGAAAAAAAAAAAGTCCACTACCACATGCACTTAAAATTCAAGTTTGCTGATTTCAACTACTCCAAACCTAATTCTAGCAAAGCCATATTCTGCAGTTCCACATAACATAACTTTGCAGATTAAGTCAGTGTCTGAAGGTGAACTTTACTGGTACGTTAGTCAGAGTAGCTCAAGATGTTTGACTTGAATTTTAAGAGTGCACAACCCTGTAAAGCAGAAGAAAGCTCTCTTTGAAGAGATGACTGACATACAGAAATAAACCAAATGATTTTCCAGAGGTTTTCCTGTATTGTTTCTAAAATTATTTGCTCAAGAGAATATTGAGGCACTAACACACCTCAAATAAGAGCCATCTGGTGAATACAAAGCTACACATTAGCAGTAAAGAGCTGAATGTATATCTTTAAGGCACCTATATCTTTAGGATCTATATGGGAATACACCTGGTATATATACATACCTGTAAATTTCTTAGCAACGGCATAAAACCAACATAATTTGATATTTCAGTAAACGGCAGTTCTAAGGTACTCACAATTTATAACAGAGCAAAGGAAAAAAATCCAAATCCAGAAATATACCAGATAACAAAATAATTGCACATCTTTATCAGTGCTGCTTTTCACCCTGCGGTCTACTACACAGGATTACATAGTCTACCATTATAACCTTTACTTCATTTATTTGCTTTTATGCACACACCAGTCACTGACTGGTTATCTTCCATCTGAACTGAACTTCAACAATTGATCTTAATTAAAATATAAATATGAATACCTTACTCATCAATGTATCACCTAAACAACTGATCCTGCAAGTGAACAGCTAAATCTGTATAATGAGTGTGTTAGTACACTAATCCTACAGTCCTTAAAGGCATTCTCCCTTCCAGGAGAAGAGTCACAGGACTGTTGGCAGCAAAATAGTTATGCAGATCTATGAGAAGTATTTTGTACTGCTTTCATCCTAATACCTATGGCTGTAGATCAAACAGAAAATTAACCTCCTTCAGGTACACACTACTTCTTTCATCTCCTGAATAACAAAATACAGGAAGCAAATTATACTCTAGTTGTTTGTGACTAAACTAGCCTTTGGGCTACCACTGAAAGACTCATTCTACATTTTAAACGAGCTGGTTAAACCCAAAACTTCTGAAAAATCACAGCAAGAATTTTATTCATTTCCACTGTTTTTTATTTTTTTTTCCCCCCCTACTCACATCCACAAATAATTTATATTGCATGCAAAACACCAAATTTTAGTTTGCAAACAAAAAATTTTGTATATCCCAACAATTCAGACCTATTAACAGCAGTTAGCAATTTGGATTTGCACATTGCTAATAATCAGTAATATTCAGTAGCTTCTTTACAAAAGCTTTCCCCTCTCTTCTAAAATCTTGGTTTATGATAAAAACCTAATGCTCAGCCAACCTAAGGGAAGGGATAAACTACGCTGGCATGAACATAAATTTGAACACACTTGAAATTATAATCATCCCTTATAAAAAAAAAAAAAAACAACAAAAAAACAAAAACACTTGCTTCTCCAGGCACTACATCAAGAATAATAAATCTGTAACATTATGCAGAATCTAACTTTGAAAATAAGATAACACCATGTAGTCAAATATTTAGATCAGTAAATGAGGATCTCTTTTCCCCACATGCATAGACCACATGCAACTCTGGGAAACAAGTTTTAGAATCAAATACTTCAATTATCCAGAAGTTGTAAGCAAGAGACTAAGCTTTGCACATTACAATGTTCATAATATATCCAATTATACTGTCTCGAATATATAAACTTAACTTGGATCATGGTATAACTTAGAGATTAATCAATCATCATGAACAGAAGTACACCACCAAGGTCATAAATAACATCGGCATAAATGTACATGTGGATGATGGATGTCCTTCCTCGAGAGTATTTTACATGTAATTTGCAATTAACATGCGGTTTAACTAGTTTAGATTTCACATGTAAGATAGAGAAGTTTTACAATACACAATTTCAAATGATATAGTCTGACCAAGCTGTAAGTGAAGAGATTTAAAATAAGCAGCATAAGCTGTCAAGATCCAGTGACAGAGATGACTGAGTTCCAGGTTTTCACTGGATCACACCAAGGGCCCACAGAGGCCCACATTCTCTCTGCCAGCTGCAGTGTGCAAAACTGTGGTCAGAGTAGAAAATGCAGGCTACAATCTTTAACTCAAACCCCCCACACCAACCAGTATCCACAACATTACAAATGTCAGAGAGCACTTTCTCATCTACTCCTTGCTCGTGGACAGCTGTCCTAAGTGCAACTAATCCCTTTTTGAACTTCCTGGTGCCTCTACAGCTAGTGAGTTCAAGACAACTACCTGCATAGTAATTCAGCTTGAAATTGATAAAATAATTATATCCCGTTTTAATGTGTACTTCCTTCTTCAGCCTTCAAACTTCTTAAACTTGGTGTGATCAGTACCCACCCTGCTCCCAACCTCCAGTAATACAGTTACTATAACCAATATAATTTTACAAGGCAAACAGCCACCCCCTGTGACCAAGCAGGTCTTTTATTTGTTCCCCTCCCCAGCATTCTCAGGCTCTGAAGGTCCTGTGAATCAAGCAGACAAACCAAACAGATTCCTTCATCCCCTATCAGCCTCAACATTCCTGGGTGCCAGGAATAACGACTCCCTTCCTTGCTGGCCTTGAAGGTCCCAGGCTCCCAGCCAACCAGGTCTTGATGATCCTGTCACAGAACAGGGAAGCATAACAGCACACAGTACTCCCTGTAAAAATCAAGCAGTTACAAGTCCTAAGTGGGAGCCTGGACCAGAACTGCTTCTGGACAGTGAAAACTGGGAGCCCCCCAGTGGTCAAGGCCATCCCCAACACGGCCTGCATCCTCTGAGGACTGACTCAGATAATTTTATATTATTTTCAAGTCTAAATTATGATTGTTATACTAATACAACAAACCACATCTGAAGATCTTACTTCATGTGCAGAGGGTGGAGGTGATTAGAAATTTTAAGTTGAGTTGTATTACAAATTCTGTATTATGCCACTTAAGATTGTACTACGTCCACTTTGCTTGTACAGATTCTGTGCCATTCTAACCATAAACTCTACGCTATACTTACTAATTATAATATGCCACTAAGTTGCAATTAAAGCTTTATTTTTCTATATTTAGTGCCATCTTCATTCTGCCAAGAATCCCTACGGGAACCTGCCTACCTCCTTAGTGCTGGGTGACACTCGATTAGAAGACAACACTTTTTCTGTACCTCAGACTTGTTTGGAATATACTTCCCAATAGCTGTGCATGACAGGAGAAAATTTAAAAAAAGAAAAAAAATACAAATTTCTTAAGATTCTGCACCCTGGTAGAAAAGACAGCCAACAACCAGAATTCTGGGGATCTTGTTCAACCGAGCCATGTTAAATTCTACTGACTATTCTTAACCAAGCACACAAATCTTAGTCCTGTCAACAGTGATACAGTAAGCAAATTCCAGAAGTAGCATCTTCTCAGCACAGGAAGCTACACCAGCTATAGGGAAATGCTGAAGTGAATTCCACACTTTTGTTACTGCAGCTATTTAAAGCTCCAATTCACTGCAGACAGCTATAGTAACAAGTTAATGTTGACTGCTCACAAAGCCAGGTGCTCCTTCCCTGGCCACTTCCCAGCTCTACCCCAACCCCTCTCAAGTAAGAAGCATGGTATAAAGGATATGTATTTACTTTGTTGTCCACCAGTGCTATTGAGATAAAAGCTATGAATTATGAGCCACATCACTTTCTTTGAGAAACAGTATGAGCACGTGCTGTAGTTCTAGGAGGGATTAAATTACTGAAAAATAATCAACAGTAGGCAGCTCATTTCCACTTAATACATGTTCATCTTGAACCTGTTAATTTGATAAAGTGGTACATGTTTAACAGTTTCACAATTCTTTGGACTTTTGAAATATCATTTATTTATATTGAACATTTTTGGTTACAGACAACAAATGAGAGAAGAGGACAGCAGTGAATAAACTCAGTCTTATCATTCTAAGCACCTCTGAATAAAAACTGGAGCAGCTTCTCATCAGCATTACATTCCAAGGAAAGAGGCAAGGCCTGTCTAGCACTAACTGCTCAAAATATAAAGTAACATGTCAAACCCTGAAGGAATTTGAAGTGTTATTAGGTGAAAAATTTATGACATGCAAAATTCTAGCCAGCTTTTTTTGTAACAAGCCTTTCCCACTTTCCCAGGTTCAGCTTTACTGCACATCAGAGTACATGAGGCTGAAAACTTGTTCGAATTTTAGCTTTTGCTACGTTTATCTCCATGGATTGACTGTCTCCAAAATGGATTTAAAGGACTGAGAGTGCCAAGATGAAAATCAAATACCTGTATGAGAATATTAGAAAATCTGCACTACAATGGTAAAGAGTAAATCACAGTAAAAGTTGAAATTTTTACCACCTTTGACAAGAAAGGTCAAAAGGATTCTCTCTGTGTATGCTTACAGATGCTCCAAGGGTTAGAGAAAAATTTGTGTTTCCAAAACCAGATACAGAAACAAAATTTGAGTTTCACAGCAAAAAAGATGCTGCTTCTTGTAGACACTTCAAGTGCAAGCCCAGTATTTCAACTAAATTCAATTGATCAACATTCAGATTAGATCATACACTCCTGAAAGCACTTGCAACTTCAACTGTTTTGTTTTTTGTTTTGTTTTTTTCCCTCCTTCCCCTCCCTCCCCTTTTTATGTGTTTTGTTTTGGTTGGTGGGTTGGTTTTTTGTTTTGTTTTTGTTTTTTTGTTTGTTTGTTTTTTGCTTGTTTGTTTTTTAATTGTCCTTATGCTCCCAGCCCAACTCTCCTCGTCTCCTGAATGAGCTTCATCTGCTTCTCCCAGATTTAATGAGGTCAACTGCCTTTTATGGCAAACATTTGCTAAAACTAATCCCAGGTGTCAGTATTTCATACTTGTTCAATATTCTCCCACTCCCAAAGCACAGAGTTGCACCAGAAGAATAGCTGAAGCACTAACAGAAGAGGAGGAAAAACCCGATATAGTGTCATTTGGGATTTTTTTGAGAGGTTTTGTTAAAAGACTTAAAACAAACAAACAGACCCTCCTCCTCCCCCCCCAAAACAACTCCATTCACATCATTTTCATTTTCCAAAAATAGCCTAAGTAATTAACTATAAGACCCACCAGTCCCACCAGTGGGGGGAGTGAGCAAGTGACTGTGTGGTGCTTAGTTGCTAACTGGGGTTAAATCATGACAACATGAATATTCAAAGCAAAGAAACATTTTGTGGAATATCCTTAATATGAATTGCTATTAAGTAGGTTGCAAGACTAATCACATCACTTCAATGCCTGCTTAGTAAAAATAATCTGTATTTTTTTAGTTGTATTTTCTTTTCTGATTATTATTATTCTCCCAGTTTAAGTCTACCCCCTAGTACTTTCACATATATGCTGCAGGTCTCATTCATAGCAGTTTCCAGTAGTCTGTGATTTCAGCAGATGCATATTTAACCTTCACATGACAATGTAGGGAAAAAAAAACTTCCTCTCGCACATTAACAGGCTAGCATAGCCATGTTACTAGCAACATAACCTTTTCCTCATCCAGAAACACCATCATGCTTGTTTGCCATGTAGAGAAGTTGCATAGCTATTTTTCCAGCTGGCCCCATTTCTGTCCAAATTAACTCAATAAATAGAAATGCCATATATAACAGCAGAAAGCTACAGAAAGTGTTAATCACATTTTAATCTTACTAAAAATATGACAAACTTATACAGGAAGTCTTCACAACTACCCTTTTTACCTGCAATGTAAATATAATACTCAAAACCCTCCCATCAATAGATATTCCTACTGGCTAAAAACCCAACAGTATTCACACACTCTAAGCCCGAATTACTTCTCTGCTCACTGTAAGTTTTAGTCCTGAACTACAGTTACCATAACACACATTCTTTAAAGCAGACCTTATTTTGGTTAAAACTAATATAAGCTAATATTAGTAATTAGTGCTTACTTCTAAGTAATTTGTATTTTAAGCTAAAATTAACTGATGCAGAACTAATCGATTTTTCATTCGTTATATGAGAACAAACATAACTTACAAGGGTGCTTTCCAAGTACTATGAATATTAAGCCACTAGGCAATGCACTTTTCCACATAACTAGATGAAACAAACTGCAATTTCCAGCCTTCCTACCATCAAAGTAACATCACACTGAATCACTGAATTATCAGAAGTTACCAAAACATGATCAATATTCACTGCCATTACGCCAGTTTTTAAAGAGACATCTCTCCAAAAAGTTTCTTTTGCAATGTCTATGGAAAGCCCAACTACAGAAATACCTGTTCTACACTTCAAGGGAAATAAAGGCACAGAAGTGGTATTGATTGAATTTGTGTTTTAAAAGTGCAGTAGGTTGTACCAGTTCAAGTAGACTATGAAAAAAAATTAACTGAAAGTTCTCTTTAAAGAAATTTATCATGGTTAGAAATAGATGGTCACCTAAGAAGGCACAACCTGCATTTTCTCATCCACGTAGCAGCTTCACTGTTGTATAGTACTCCATGTGGAAAGAGCTGTCCTACACCAATTTTACAGTTACATGAAACTCCATCCTCCCTGAAAACAAGAAGAAACTCCTAGCTTGGAGACAAAGTGTTAACACAGCTGTTTCCCAATTTGGTTTTTAATGTGAACGTATGTGCTCATCCATTAATTATTTACAAATCATACTCGCAATATGCTTGAACATGCATGTGAAATAGAACATTTAAACTTAAAAAAAAAATTATATTTCTGTCCTCACAAATATGAAGATCATTAAGGCTATGCAACAATTCTTCTGTTTCAGTTTTATAGCACTGCACAATTAAGACTTCTGCATTACAAGTTTTGCTTCTTATATTTAAAGAGTACATTAAAGAACAACATGCAAACTATTTCCAGCTACAATGGGTAACAAGCAGTCATCTACTCTTTAGTACTCTGGTTCTGTTCCAGCATAAATCCTGCCCTAACATTAGCATATATTTTTTTTTTAAACCTGTCCTTGTCTTTTCAGGCATTTTTTTCTTAGAGGAATGATCAAGACAGCCTGAAATCTCTTCACTTTCTAAAACACATTTATCACTATGGAAAAGATAAGGCTGCATAGATTAACGCTGTGCTGTGTTCTAGGTATCCTCTTCCTCATACTCTCTGAAAAGCTCAAGTGATAAGCAGAAGGCACAACTACAATGCTGTGAACATTATCGGTCCCAGCCCTGGTACTGCCTTTCACTTGCCAAATTTAACATGAAAGGAAGTTCAAGAAAACTGGTAGATGGAAAAAAAAAAACACCAACAAAACCACCAACCAAAAAATGCCAAAACACCTCCCCAGAAAACCCCAGTCCAAATATTTATGTATGTCCTCAAATACTGTGTCAAGACATGCTAAAGCAACATCTATGTAAGCCAACTTCAAGATTATTGCACTCAATTTATCTAGGTAAAATATTTGTAATATATACAATACACTGTTTTCCACAACTTCAGGCCTTAGAATTCTGTTGAAGGTAGCTTTAATATTGCAATAATGAGAAAAAATTCTATTTCAGGCTCTCATCACAATGACAAATTTTAATTTTTTTTTCTTCTCATCACTTCTAAGTTGTCAAGCAACATTAATTAGATGTTATCAGATATTCCTATATTCTGAAACCAGATGTTATTCACACAATCAGTTAAAGCTGTAACAGCTAAAACTTTCAATATAATTCAACAGCTAAAAAAAGAGACCAACTCCACAGTATGACTAACCAGACAATGTGCTGGGAGGTTGCTTAAAGAAACCAATAATTTTACCTCTTTAAGACTCTAGATTTGTTGTAATTTCATTGGAAGTTATGAATGTATTTTTACAATGGAGAATTTAAGGTGTCATGCCCATATTATACTTGCATGAAGTCCATCTGTAGTATAATTTCTACAGAAACATAAATCCAGCTGCTCCAAAGTACTTATTAAAAGACGCATACTATACATGATGAAAGTATTAATAAAAAAGTACATCAGAAATTTAGTTTTACCTGAAGGAACAGCTGAACTGTTCTGGTGGTTTTCCCCAGAAGACACAAATAAGTCTTCCTCCCCCTCAGTAGATGAGCTGGAAGAAGACTCACTACTGAGATCATTCTCACTGGAACTGCTCGAGCTGGGTAGTAAAGCATACTTTCTTCGAGCTAACACTTCCCGCTTTTTCCTCTGCAATAAAATTCGTTCTTTTTGATTCTGAGTCCGCTGGGATGAACTTGTTTTCACAAATCTCTTCCTATATGGAAGTCTTCTTAAAGAACTGCTGTGGAAACAGGGCCTCTTCACTAACAACCCAGGTACAGAGTCTTCCTCAGTCCGAGGCCACTTTTGTGACCTTGTGCCATGAGTTCTACTTGTAGTACTCAACACGGCCTGAGGGTGTCTTACAGAAGCATCTTTTTCTTCATCAGATGTTACTGTGTCAGAATCTCCAAAATGTAGGCTAGATGAAGGCGAAGAGATACAGTCACTAAAAGAGGAATCATTGTCTTCACTCTGTGTTTCTAGATGCTGTCTTAATCCTAAGATTCCTTGGTTTTCTTTATCAGGACAATTTTGAGTATATGAAGGACCAGCCTGCTGGCTCTTCCGTTTTTTTCGCACCACAATACTTTTGTCTTGCTCTGTATGGTTGTCATTCCTGTCCTTTTGCTTTTGAGAATCGCCACATAAGTGAGAGAACTCATTCCCCACTTTACTGGCAATCATCTCAACTTCTGCAGTGAAGCTTTTGGCTGCCCCAAGAGGCTCAGGGTTCAATAGGATCCCCTTCAGACTCTCCTGTCTCTTTGGTGCATCAGAAGGAACTTCAGTCTTCATATCCGCTTTCAGAGTATAAACTATATTACATTCAGGAGTCCATTTAGACATGGAAAGTTTTAAGAAAGGCCTAGAAATAAAAATAGATACGCATCAAGAAAAAAGCAAAACTGAAACAAGAGAAAAGCCACTTACTGCTAAAACTAATCCCCAGTGGGAAAAACAGTAACTGAAATACAATTGTTTTGAAATATTAAGAATACTACTTGACAACACAATTTTGAATTAAGACAGAACTCCTATAACTTGAATTGAGGGTACATTTTTACAGTTGGTGAAAACATTATCACTTTCACAGAACAAATATTGATGTATGTCACCTACATAATGCACAGACCACATCTGTTTTACTGATGTTTAGGCATCAATTCTCCAGGCTACTGCCTACAGAAGTTACAAAAATTCCAGCTTAATAGTTCCAAAACCCATCAACTAAATTGCATACTTAAATAAGGCCAACGTCTTCCTCCATAGCTGTATATATGGATAATAAATATCTTGGTCACTATACTGCACCGTGTGTCAACTGAGCTATAAAAATCACTCAGAATTCCTGGTTCTTTTCTGACATGAAAAGGAATAAAACAGGAGAAGTTTTGCATCTCTTATTATTTTACATTAAAATAGCAATACATTTATTACCTAGTTTCTTTACAAAAAAACCCTCACATATCAACAGTAGAGAGTACTGTACAAAGCTATTTTCATTCCATGTACTTCTGACTGTATACTGTGACAGAAACCGAGCACGTTGTATCACATGTTCCCTTAATAGCTGGTACCAGGCAGGTTCCTCTCCCTGTCAAAATATTAGGCCATCAACATACAACAATGCAACATTAGCCTCAAAGACTATTTCAAATAAAAGCTTTTGTACTGAAAACTGAGAGACAGGCAACAGTAACCTCAGTAACACAGTCACCTTCAACCTGCTTCATCTAGCATCTCTGCCTTCTGTTTAAATTTACAGAAGTGACAACAGGACTCAGTTCCAACTGTGATAACAACTGAAGCACTCTTTACTGTAACTAATATTAAATTTTTGTGACTCAGATGAATAAGGCTGTAGTAGGCATTTGACACCTGTACTACTTAAGCAGTTAATTGCTCCCTCTTTTTTCCTTCCCTCACCCCTTGCTTGAAGGAACACTCCCCCTAGAAGAAATGGTTTTTATGCACTGAAACAGAATACAGAGGAGACCAATCTGAAAAATAGATCTTCCAACCAAATAAAGACACCAATCCAATTCATTTAAGTACACAAACAGCTATACTTGTCTTACAGCAGGTTGTGCTGAACTACCAGAAGGCTGCATAAGAAAACTGTGTGAACTGTACATTATGTGGAAATGAGGCTCCTTAAAAAGCACAGCTGGAATACACATGAAGCCACAAAAAAGTCTAAGGTGGTGAAGGGCTAGGGTTAAACCCACAGCCCTGAATGAGGGTTGGCATATGGATGATGACCACAACCAGATAAGATGACCCTCCTGATTGGTTTTCACCCAAGGTCTGGCCAGCCTTGTGTGGGAACTGATTAGGAGATAACCACCAGGTGCCCCTGTCTTCCACATGAACTTGGGGTGGGGCAAGAAGCCACCTCTTTAAGAGCTGACTGCTTACAGGGGGGTTGAGAGGCCTGCTCACAGAGTGTGTGTGCTGTGTGAGGGTTCTGGTTATTGAAAGGACTCCCCTGACTTTTCACAGTAAGTAGAGTTCCCAGTAACAGCGGGACAAGATCAAGACAGGAAGGGAATTATGAGTCTCTCTCCTGACAAATTAGTATATGATTGGGATCAGACTGATTGCCTGGGTCCTTCTTTCCCCCATGGCCTGGTTTTGGAATCAACTCACTCCTTTCTTTGCTACATGTCCCGAGTGAATGCATTGGACTGTTCATTCCTTCAGTGGGCCACCTTGGATCTCTTGCATATGATCTAAGACCAGAGGCAGGAGTCTGGCTCATATACTGACCATTAACAATATCATCCTTCCTAGTTGGGCAAGCAGTCAGCAAAAGACGTAGCAACAGCAAAATCTATGGCAGGTTAAGTAGCATTGCCTACTCAGGTTCATAATCTTCTGCCTGAACCTCCTAACTCTTCAAAACACCAATACATTCTTACCTCTAGTGCTAATATTTAAAGCTCTTGTTTCTTTTGTCATAGAAGGAATCAACACAAGATTCAGACTACAGAACAGAGTCAATTCAATGTATGTTTGATTGTTTCACAAAGGGATGCTTTCAGGAGTAGCTCTGAGCTAGCTGCTCCTAACAGACCCTGAAGGATGACTTATCTCAGTCTGCAACAGCTATAAACTGATGCTGAATTCCAGACAGCCTATGTTCTCTTCATAGCCATAAGCAGCTAATCTAATTCAAGTGATGTAATCTAGAATGAATATTCTGTACAAAGCACATATGCTGCAGCACTAACATCTAAGGAAGCCCTAAGTTGACTGGTTCTTTCTGGAGATCAAGATTCTTGTGGATCCTAGGTCCCCAGCTGAAAAGATCCATCTGAATGCTCTCACTGGAAGTCCTACAAGCATTTATAATAATCATTGTTAAATGTGAGGCCTGTGCCCTCTGATAGCAAAGAAAGAGTTGCTATTTTCTACTGGACTTAGAGCAGATAAGTTTTACATCAGTAAGTGAAAAGTTAACTGCAATGCAAGTTGAACTAAACTTTCTCCTGTCTATACAACGGTATATAAAACAGGACAGGTTTTTACTTTCACTTCAAACCACAATTCACAGTAGGCTCTATTTCTTATTTTCAGGTGTTAAATAAAAGACTGTTGCATCCTGGACAATATATACATACACATTTTTATTGCAGTAAGTTTTAGTGGAATGCACTATACAACTATCCTCTCCCTAGGACTGAAAGAAAAAGTTGTGAAATTTAAAACAAACCCCCTGGAAATGAACATTAAGAGTGTAAGAAGTCTACACAGTGAACTCAGAAATCTCTATTAGAGCTGTGGAATTCTGATACTTGCTATTCTCTGCTCCTGACAGCTCCCGAGGAAAATGCCAGCTCTTGTATGCTGCTCCCTCCTATGCATGTACTGACTCTCATATGCGTGCATTATCTTTCTTTGGAAAAATTAAAACCAAGACTTGCAGTTTATAAAACTCCTAACAAGGACTGGAAATCAGAATTCAAACCTATTAGAAGCACACAGAGAATAAGCAGTACATAGTCTTTCTTCATCCTCACAAGGTCACCTTCAGGGCAGTATTTTTGGTCTGTTATTTATGCACCACTGTTTTTCAGAAATGCAAAGCTTAGTCTGATGAATCCTTTCCACAGTCCAAAAGAAAGCCCAGCCCCTCCCACAATAACCCCATATTTCATCACAAGAGTTTTTTTATAAAATCTATGAAACATTCAATTTTTTTTTTTTTTTT
>NW_008606120.1:0-419 GCF_000691845.1 Merops nubicus | reverse complement strand
AGCTTGGGGATGGAGATCCATCAAGGGAAAGGGGGTTGGAGGACGTGGGGATGGAGATCCACCAAGAAAAAAGGGGTTGGAGGACGTGGGGATGGAGATCCATCAAGAAAAATGAGGTTGAGGAGTATGGGGATGGAGAGCCAAGAGGTTGAGGAGCTTGGGGGTGGAGATACAGGAGGTTGAGGAACGTAGGGATGGAGATCCACCAAGAAAAAGGGGGTTGGAGGACGTGGGGATGGAGATCCACCAAGAAAAAGGGGGTTGAGGAGCATGGGAATGGAGATACAGGAGGTTGAGGAACGTAGGGATGGAGATCCACCAAGAAAAAGGGGGTTGGAGGACGTGGGGATGGAGATTCAGAAGGTTGAGGAACGTAGGGATGGAGATTCACTAAGAAAAAGGGGGTTGGAGGACGTGGG